>NC_052960.1:10516085-10816085 GCF_013358895.1 Oreochromis aureus
TTTAATAATTTAACTAATCAGGGTTTTCAGGATATATATACCCCTCATTACATTTTTCTGTAACAGTACTGTAAAAACAACAGATTTACTTAAGAAAAAAAGGATTTACTGCTGTTAGTTTTAAATATTCTTTTTATACTTATAATACATAAGAACATTTTCTGTATCACTACTTCAATGGAGATAATGTCCTTGCATTGTCTGGAAACATTAATTTTGTTATCATAAAAACTGATTGGCTGTTAATAACTTTAGGTTCTTTTCACAGCAGATGTTTTGATTGGGGTGTTCCTAATAAAATGAAAAAGGCCTCTGGTCCAGCAACACCACAGTGTGACATTGTGTCATTAAACCCTGAAATTGAAACAGCTTATTGCTTTTCTAGTTTGCACCCGTACTTTGCCATCTGGGGCAAAATTGTCTGTATTGGCCAGCTGTCGTTATTATTATAGTCTATATTTATATATACAAAATAACAAAAAGCACTCAGTTAATATTAACAGTTTGAAAGTGTTCCGTTACAGTGAACCCAGAATGAGTAAATTATTCATGAAGGCTTTGTGTTGAAAAATGACAACTCTGAGCGAGCGCTACTGCTGGTGTCTGTTGGACTCTCCACAGGTCCACTGCAGAGACACAGACTGGATTCAGCTGAATGGAGATCACTGAAACTGACCAAGGGGGTCAGTAGCTAGGTCATACATGAACATGGTTTAACAGCGTAAGCACAGACCTTCACGTTTACACTTCGTTATATTTTCTTTGAAAACCTGTGGTTACATTTTCGGAATTTCCATTTAGCTGAAAACCAGAAATCAACAGCTGTAAAGTCGCACCTTTCAGTACTGTACTTACTGTACAGACCTTGTTAGAAACCGGCTCCACCACCAGATTTACTTCTTAGTCCTTTTCGTTTCAGCCGACAAGCTTCAGAAGCGGCTGAAACTGAAGCACCCTTCCTTTCTCCTAGAAAGTTGTGCTCTCTGTCGGGCATTACTGTCGGTAATGGCTCTCGCTCTGGGTTTAATAAGGAAGGTGTAGCTACATGGTCGCTGGACCTTTTGGGTGGAGCTGTGGGTGGCGGCTCTGGGTGTGTTGCTGTGCTGGTACATGCAGCAGTGTGTGATATCCTACATAAAGCGTGGGAGGATGGAGGCATGACTGTCAGTGGGTTTTTTGTGCTTTTTTTGTACAGATTTAAGTCTTTAGGGCGGAGGAGGAGTCTTCTCTTCTGATCTTTGTGGAGAATCGACAGGGAGAAGCAGCGGCGTAGCGGAGTCTGCGCTGCGTTTCTTCTTAGCTCCATGCAGCTGTGGCTCCTAGCAATGGATCTGCTCTGAATATGACGTTTTATTGAGCTCAAACCGCGCTTTGGGAGGTTAGGATGGACATGGGGGAGGCATCTGGGTTTACTGTGGGATGAAGCCTTGCTGGACTGGATGGAGGTGAGGGGCAGGGGGAGGACAGGGTACTCTGGGGACGGGAGGTGGCTGGACTCAAAACCAGATGAAGATCTGCTGATGGTCGAGCGAGTCTTTTTGCCCCTTCCTGAAATAAACAAGTGGAGTGTGCGCAGATCATACAGCTGCCAGGCAGTTGTGACATGTATCTGGCTTAAACACAACAACAGCAGAGCAGTGAGTCTTGGAAAGTAGATACTTTAAAATGACACCAAAGAGAACAAAGTCAAAACAAGCAGCTAAATGTGCACTAAAATGAACGATGGGTAAAAGAAAAGCAGCAAGCAGTCAGTTGTGGTAAAGCATGGAGCGATTTATTCCTCACACTCAACCACGACAGAAGCACACTTCAGAAAATGCTGAGACTTCAGGGCCTAAACATGCCACACTTCAATGAGAAGTTGGTTAAACATTTTAAAGTAGCCCTAAGCCCTGTGCATTTTTGTGCATTTACAATGATACAAAATGCCTTATTTCAAACACTTACACTGTTAAGTAAATATTTTAATTCTGCTGCAATATGCAGTCTTCAGGCACGTGATAAAATATTGTGCAACATTAGGTTTTACTGGACTAAAAAAAATACACACAAACATCAGAATCTTAAAAGAAATACACTATACGGGTGAGGCTGATCGGACATCGTACTCAAATCACGTGACATTCAGAAAGCACAGCTCTTTGCATTTCGACAGTTTGTAGACTTAAGTCTAAAGAGAAAACCACTGTAAGCATGATACAGCTGTGAATAAAGCGAGGACTTACTGCAAAAATGTACTGTCATTAATGAAAAAGTTTGTTTTTTAATATAAGTAGACCTAAAGCTTGTTTAAACACACTCATCGCACAACAGCCGCCACTTTCAGCAAATGCAAAAACCACACAAGTCAACACTGCGGATCTATTTGTAGATCTGCAAGCTGCTCTGCACGCAGATTCTTCCAAGGCCTGAAAAATGTCACTGCTCAGTTCAACATCAAGTAAACTTGCTAGTCCCTTGTTACCTGTCCTCCGTATTATGTTGAGAAGGCAAATGATGGCAACTTTCAGAAGCACTGAACTGACACAAGTGACCGCAAAAAAGTTTGATTCAGTGATGCAGAAACAGAAAAAAAGCATGACGATGCTTGAGGAGGGAAAAAAACAAAAACAAAAACATGAAGCGCTAGAAGTAAATGCGACGACAGCAGAGTCTTTCCAGAAGAGCATGGAAACGGAATCTGGTGGATTGGAATGCTTGAGCTGGAGAGTCTTTCTAGACAGGGATGAGGCAGAGGAGGGCTGAAGAAGCGGACAGTGTTCACAGGCGGGTCAGGCTGTCATTACCGTTCTCCAGGTTCTCATTGCTCTCGTAGCAGCCAGAGTCTCGTGGGGAGTCTCCCAAGAGGCCACGCCTGTCCACCAGCAGCTTCTCCTGCGAGCTTTCAGACTGACCGCTTCGCTCTGGGTCGCTGCTTCCTGCAATGCACAACGCCGCCACCAGGGGCATGACAGTCATTCAAAAGAAAATCGTGGCAAAAATATAGCTGTGACTTCCAGGTCTGAAAAATGAAGCGCTTTATACATGCATTCTTTCCGATGGCCAGCAGGGGGCAACTACTCAGACTCTGTTAGAAGAAAAAATGCCCCTCAGCCTCTTTACTTTGTGACCTCAAAACAATTTCCTGATGTTATGATCTCAGTTGCTAGTTTCAAGCCATGCATGAATTAAATGGTAAAATTTTGCAAATTAAAGTGGCTATTTGAGTTAAAAAAGAGGATTATGCAGGATTTGTTCATTTATTCTTGAAAATTTAACTATTAAACCATGAGATGCATCAACAACAAAAAAATGTCTACAGAAGCTGAAACCAAACTCAGACTGTGTGGCTACTGCAGACGCAGTATTTAGATACTGATCTGTACATCTAAACCAGGGGTCCCCAATCCCAGTCCACGAGGGCCGGTGTCCCTGCAGGTTTTAGATGTGTCTAGGGCTGCCACGATTAGTCGACTAGTCACGATTACGTCGACTATCAAAATCGTCGACGACTGATTTAATAGTCGACGCATCGTTTGAAGCTTTGTAAGATCACAAAAGACGCAGGAATAAGTAGTAGGATTTAAGAGTGTAATAACGGACTGAAACAGAAGATGGCAGCACTGCATGTACAAGGATGCCAGCTGCCGTTACACTCCAAAGAAGAAGAAGCAGCAGTGTCCCAGAATTCATAGCGCGGCCCTGCTCAGTTTTCAACAATGGCGGCAGCTAGTTAGTTTTAATATTACTCTTATTAATCTTTCTGGGTCACAAAATAAACGTTTAACATATTTTCAGGCGAGAATGTAGCTGTGTAAACCTCAAATATTTGCTCAGTTTATCAAGACACTGCATATTTTCAAAAGCGCTCCGACGTTTTCGGAGACGTCTGTTACCCACTAGCTCGATAGCTAGCCGGGGGCAAGGCTCACTAGAGCCCGTGAGAACACCGGACTCCCGGCAAATCGTTTTCAAACCCACCACTGTCTTTCGCTACTCAGGTTAAACATATATAAGTCAGTTAGATAACTTAAAAATGTTATTGTTTGGCCTTTTTTTTGAGTATTTTATTTGTTCCTGAGTAAATCGGTTTGGCTGAGATTAAAGTTATAGTTTATACACGACTGAATAAACGTCAAGCAGACAACTGATTATCAGAAGTGTGAGATGTTCGAGAATATACTCCGGTGTCCCGTTATATTTTAGATAGCAAGGAGTTTATTAAACTTTAACGAAACAATCTGTAAATCTCATTAAATTTAATAAACTATCATCTTGTCTTTATTTTTAGTTAGCACATACCCTAAACACTTAAAACTGTAAGCTAATGTTATATAAGAGCAGATGCTGCTGGTGCAATAAGCTGTACGTTTTACGTCCAATGGATGCATGATCCGATTAGTCGACTAATCGCAAAAATAATCGGTGACTAGTCGACTATCAAAATAATCGTTTGTGGCAGCCCTAGATGTGTCCTTGATCCATCACAGCTGATTTAAATGGATAAATTACCTTCTCAACATGTCTTGAAGTTCTCCAGAGGCCTGGTAATGAACTAATCATGTGATTCAGGTGTGTTGACCCAGGGTGAGATCTAAAACCTGCAGGGACACCGGCCCTCGTGGACTGGGATTGGGGACCCCTGATCTAAACCCTCAAATATTCTAATTTGAAATGTGGCCGTTGGATTGAGGACGTTTCTATGATAGAGCGAGACTTTCTGTTGTTTGTCTGACCCACCATCATATTCTTGCAGCAGCTCCACAGCAGTGAGCAGCACAGCTCTGTGTTGCGAGTCTGTGATGTTGAGTTCGTCCAGGTCCTCCTCCTCTAGCAACTTAAATGTGTCCAGATCCTCGTAACCGTTAAAAAGAAAGGTGGGGAGGTGCTCCTGTAGAAAGGCGAGGATAAAAGGTGCACAAACAGATCCATTAAAATATGTAAGAGGGATGCCATTTGAGCATGCACATCTTGCAAAACAAATCTGAAGTTAGCTTAACTTAAAATTTTCCCAACACAGATGAAAATAAAAAATAATCAATTTAAGCTACAGGTAAAATTTGTAAGTTTGACATTTTAGAAAATACTCTTATTGGTCTGCTGTGAGTAAGGTGAAGCTAAAGACTGAAAGGCGAGGGAAGCATCATACAAAATAAAGGCAAATCTCACTAACATGTTAAAACTCTTAATATAGAAACCTTAATATAACTCACTTATATAGTTACATATAACTTAACTATCATATCGAGTTGCTTTTGCACTTTATTTCCCCATGGATTTAACAAACAGTATGTAACACCTTACTAGTGAGGAGGTGGGAGAATAATATTACTCTTTAAAGGTGGTTGCTGTTATCAAACTCTTGAAAAGAAAGCAAGTAAGTGTACTTCCCCTAAATGTCAAACTGTTCCTTTAAATAGAGCTAAAACCCATCACATGCAAGTATTTTAGTCACTGCTTTCAATCACAAATGTACGCCTTTCTTTACTTTGAGGTTGATGCGATCAAGCAGTTCCTCCACAGAGGTGGGTTTGGGTTGCCGGGCCTTTCTCCTCCTGCGTGTTTTCTTGGGCTTCACCTCCTCTTCATTCAGAACATCCACGTAAATGAACTTGAAGGTTCCGACTTTACCGTTGAGCATCCCCATCCACGTACCCATCGGAGGCTTACTAATGATATCGATGACGTCTCCGCTCTGCGAATCGAGATAAGCTGAGCTTGAATTTTTTTGTTTTTCAGTACGAGCTCATATCTAAGTAGTGAGCAATATAACATAGCCTACCTTCAGCTTTAGGGAGTCGGTGTCATAGGGGCTTGGAGTGAAGTCTGTGTGAACCAGAGCACGTCCACAAAAGGGTCCACGGTAAGGCAGCTCGTCTTCCTCTCCGTCCTCAGACTTCACACTCTCTCGGTTGCTGTTGGAGGAGTCGGTGGTGCCCACCGTCTGACCACCTGCACGAATCAGAAAAGAAGATGTCACATCAAGACCACAGGTTATCACGGGTCTGTTAGTATCTGACAAATATTATAAATGTTCTTCTTTACTTCAGGAGTTAGTTTTTGGTTTTTTTTAACCACAGATGAATACAGCGAGATCAGAACGTTTAGACTTCTTCAAAGATGATAAACATCAAACATCTGGTGTTTCAAGTTTAAACAAATACTGAGAGTTATTAGAATATACACGACACACAGACATACTCATGGAACTCTGTCCGCTGAGCGAACTCCTCAGGCTTTCCACGGACCCTCCTGGCTTCAGTTTGGGCTTCTCCAAAGAGTCAGAGTCTATCTGAGGCGAGTGAGGGCAGCTGGAAGAGCGATCTGGACTTGACTGGAAGATATAAGGGAAAAAAAATTCATTACGCCTGCTTAACAGTCGTCACACCCATACTTCAAAATGGTAACATACATAAATGCTTCTAAAAACATACCTGCTCAGAGAGAGAACTATGGTATCGCTTGGAAATGTGTTTGCGCATCGTCTCTCTCACAGACTTGACTTTTTTACCCAGAGAGATACGAGGTGTTGGTGGAGATTTAACGCCATCTCTCAAATCCCCGTCTCCAGTTTTGATCTAATTTATAAGCACAGAGAAGTAAAAAGGATGGAAGTAAGTAAATCTGGTTAAACTTATAATTCATATTTATTTAGATAGCTTTAGGATTCCTTGCACAGCTTATATATTTTAATAAATCTTGTGTACTTCATATTTATACTTCAAATTCTCATATTTACTTTCATATCTGTGTCACAAATTTTTAAGGCTCTCTCTATTTAATTTTGTTTTTGATCCATTCTTGTTGCACACAGTGGGCTATACAATACTGCGTATATCTACATATTACAGCACTGACAATAAAGTTGACTTTGATTCAGGTCACATTTAATGCCACATACAGTGTTATCGTTCTCAGGGCTGACTGCATTCACTGAGCGGTTGGTCAGGTCAAATCCTCCAAAGCTAGAAGCTCTCTGTGAAAAAACAAGAGAAAGCAAGAAATGAGATTTTAGAGCACGGTTTGTCTTCTGCTGCAGGTGCAATTTTTTCCCCACCACTTATACTTTTAAGCCACAAGAATAACAACATAAGACTGACATAGAGAAATGAATAAATAAAAAGACAATTTTATGGAACATGTATACGTCTATTGGTTTGTTAGTTCCTGAGGTTGCTCATTACTCATTCTTAAATAGGCTTCAACTATGTTTACGTCTAACCAGGACCAGTAACGGTTAATGGTACCACTGATAGGCACCAGTCTCGTTTAGTTAAGAACTGATCCTGAGTTTCTGTACAAATACAAGACAACAAGAAGATAAGAATAAAAGAGGCTATTATGTACCAACTGTGACATGTTTATGAATTTAGAACTTTATGTGAGTGTGCCTTTAAGCCAGTCAGACTCTTTCAAACTAAAAGGCCAGTTTAAATGGGCAGTTTGTTGTTGCCTCATTGAGACGCTTAAATAATGGTACCAATGGTGCAAACTCACTAACAATGGAGGTGAAAAGATTCGTTAATAAACAACAATCTAGACTGCAGTCTTTCTTTAAATGCGCCTATGTACTCACCCCGTGGTGACTGAGTGGGTTGAGGACCGGGTGACGCAGCGCGCCATCGGTCACCGAGCGTGCAATTTTGGGTTCCTCACTGCAGCCCTCTGTTTCAGAAAAGGATGAACCTTCACCTGGCTCCCTCACCTCCCCTACTATGTTGGTCTCCTGGTGAACAGGGCTACCACTAGACTTGCTCAAGGTCTGGAAGGTCTTTTGGCTACTGCAGGTGTCCACACTGCTGGATGATGGCGAGGTGGTCAGGCTGTCCGGGTCTTGGTTGTAGGAGAGTTGCTCCTGCAGGGTTGAAGCCAGGGAGTCCACTGGACAGACTAAAGGTTTCCTCTGCAAACCTGAATATAGAGAGATGCTGGCATCTCCACAGGGAAGGCCATCTGCATTCAGGCTCTCTGGCAGGTGAAAAGAGAACAGAAGAGAGTTTATTAACAACTCTAATAAAGTCAGCAACTGCATTTATTAATTATTTGATAATAGCTGCAATTTGTGAGCCATTCATGGTCAATACTAAAGAAAGAAGATTGTTACAGCAACTGTGTTTATCTACTGCTTCAGACAGCTTTTCCAATCTGCCAATAAAACTGTATTTGATACTTTTAACTTTGGAAACTTGCCAGATTGCTGTTTTTGAGTGTTATTTAAAGCAGGGGGGAAAGTGAAAACATGCTATAAATACGATTACAGACCAACAGTCATTGGTCACTAATACTGATAAATTCTCTCAAATGCCACATTGAGCACTGCGGTGTGCCACACTGCTTCCTCTACCACATTAGATACTATCTGAGAGTAGTTTTAGTACCCTCTGCTCCAGGCCTCTTAGACTCATCAATCCTGATCAGCTTCTTCTTCGCTTTCCGGGTTGAGTTGACCAGCTTGTGGAGCCTCCTGAATGCGACAGATTCCTCTTGTTCATTGTCTGACAGGTCGCAGGGCTGATGAAAAAGAATAGTAAGAACTGTATTAATAGACAACATCTGTAAGGTGAACAACACTTTGGCTCTGAGGCCTAATATTTTCAGTAGGTCAGAAGATATTATGCAACACTTTTGCTTTTTGTATACTACAGTGTGCAAACCTAAAAATGCGAGCTCTCTTAATTACTCTCATTTCTAGTAACTCATCAGCGTACTTGCTGTGGATGCTTTGCAACTATTTGTTGTAGAAGCTTGTAGCTTAATATAAATATATGTGGTAGGAAACCACAGTGATGACAGTGGGCCCCCGTGCAAAGAGCTAACACATACACAGTGGGTCACAGCAGGCTAAAAAAAAGCCTATGTACAGAAAATTAAATAGCTATCTGCTTGGAAATCACCTTAACCATTATCTGAAAATGTCAGTGGTGCATTTGCAGTCTTGGGTCATGCATGCTGAGCATTATCTGCTGACCAAAACATCAGCAGCATGTATATCTCAGAACAGACATCATGGGACCAAATGAAAGCTGATAAGCAACTTGAAATATACAATAGAAGTTCAGAGTTAGAAGGAAGGATTTTTATTTAACAAAGGTCACATAAATACATATAGTAAAGAGAAACAGTCAGGCCATACAGACTAATGTGAAAAATGTGCCCTGAACCTGAGCCCCCTAATCACCCCACCCACGCATAATAGAGCTGCAGCCTGCATAACAGAGCCCTGTGCTGAATCCACCCGCTCACCACAGCACAATAGGGGGTTAGGGCTTTGACAGCAATGAATAGAAGCTCGTCCAATGCCCTGCAGTTGGGAAAGGACCCTGAGCTGCAGGGCTTTAGAGGGGCCCTGGTTCATCATTGGGACAGAGCGAAAAAGAAAACGGCACTGTCAACGCCTCAGCAGCGTTGGCACGGGTAAATCGGAGGTCCTCATGCACAACACACTGTCTGAAGTAGTGATTCAGCATTAAAAAGCAAATAAGATGCCCTTAGAGACTTACGTTACAGCTGAACGACTCATTTGGGGTACTGGAGGGATCAGTGGACTCTGTGAGCTCAGCCTTGCATGTCTGTCTGTTTTGTATCTCAAACTCCTTCAGCTGCAAAAAAGAAAGAGCCTGTTAGTTAATAATGTAGATTTAGAGTCTATTATGAGGAGCCAATCAGTCAAACGGGAAGTAATCCTGGAATATGTAGTATTTTATGATGAATTATAAATATTGCATGATATTCACTGTGCAGATTAAACCCTAGTTTGACCATATATCTGCATAAGAAAGATTAAATCATGCCAGGACTTTTTTTTTGTGATGCAGTCTGACTTGGATACAAAGTTTCCTACAATATGATAAGACTTTCTTGTAGTTTCTTGTGTGTTTTTTCACCCCACAAGGTCAAAGTAACACAGCAGCTGGATAATCTAACGTTGAGTTTCTCTGGGATGCACAACATCCTACCCGTGCCAGGGCTTCCTCTATGGAGATCATGTTTTCCTTCACCATCATCATCAGCTGAATTCGCTCCTCATCACTCATCGTAACTTCACTGGCCACAAACCCAACATCATCACCTGCAAAAATTAGCAATGACACCTGAGATTAAGGAACACAACGAAACACAATGAAATTTAAGAAAAATTCTTAATGTCCGAAAAATAAAAAGCATTTTTTTCGTGTTTATTTGAGGTACCTTTTGAAACCTGATGAACGACGCCCTTCTGGGACTTCTTGAAACTTTGCCAAAAAGACTTGCTCTTTCGTTTTCCATCCCATTTTCCTATTACATATAAACCAATTTTAGCACAGGAGAAATAAAAACAAAAACAGATTCAAAGTATAATCACCCCAAATTGATAAACGGGTAAACAATAAAGTAGTATGGTACGGGAAAGGATTCCTTCCATTTCTCCAGAAGAAATAAATGAACAAATCTTAGTGGTGCTTAGGAAAGATTAAGTGTGTAAATGAACATGTGAAAACTCATATTTATTTAATATAGAATAAAAAATGAGTACATTACAATAAAACAAAATATACCAGTCAAGTTTGGACTTACCTCCCGATCCATCGTCCGAGCTGGATTTGTGAACAGGAAACCTAAAAATCAACGAAAAATATTCAGTTAATCAGAAAAGTTCAAATAAAAAACAAACAAACATCAAACTAAAGAACGCAACACTACCTGCTGTCCAAAGTTATTTTCTTCATCTTTTTTACTGCTATTCCACCATTTCCCCTAACAACTAAACTTCAGATTAAAAAAAATTAAATTAAAATAAACTGAAATAAAAAAAAATAAAATAAAAAAAAACACACTGTGCCTCAAGACACTAGCATCACAGTAGAGGCAAATCAAAGCAGTCAAAACAGATGAAACAGACTGGCTCGCTCTTGGCTGATGAACAACGATCAGTGCTCTGCGTCCATCTCTGGAACAATGGAGCCCTGTTCTTGTCCGTTTGGGGTTTTGCAGCAGCGGCGGCACTAACGTGGCCTCTGCATTCCCTGCACACTTTCACTCTCTCTTTCTGCCTCTCTCTTCATCTCTCTGGACTGTTTGTTTGTGTCCGTCTTTCTCACAGCCCCTCTCTGTTCACGCTTGTTTGTGGTCATTCACTTTGAAGCCAGATCAAGTTTATGCTTTTAAATCGGAAGCCACGGGTTTATTCCTGATTATAGAGTTGCTCAGTGATATTTTAAATGCCAACTGCTTTGTTTGTTTTGTTATTGATTTGTATTTATTGTGTGTCAGCCTGGTTTGAGATTACTGTATCCAGAGTACGCAGGTACTGTGCAAAAGTCTTATGCTTCTCAACGTTTATTTACATTTTGCTCGGAAAATTGGAAAATGGGTGCAGCAACTGAACGATATGCAAACAGAGTTTATTTAAGCCTGCATCAGTCTGGGAATCTGTGCAGTGTTTACCCCGCCTCCTGCCCTATGGTAGGCTGGGATAGTCTCCAGCCCTCTGCAACACTGAATTGGATTACCAGAAGAGAATATATGTATGTACAATTCCACTCAGCTTCAAAGTTGATATTTGGTATGACCACCTTTATTCTTCAAAAGCCTGAACTCTCTTAGGTGAGCTTTCTTATTATCTCTTTAACTAGTCTTCAGAAATTCAGCAACTCAGCGGTTCTTAAAGGACATTGACAGCTCTTCTTTGGATGTTGGCTGGCATTTCAAGATGATCCCACGCTGCTTGTTGAGTGGTTGGGGTCCTGATAAGTGTTCTATTGTGCACTTTTCTATCCAGGTATGCTTTTACAGTATTGGCAGTGAGCTTGTGATCATTATTAGTCTAAAAAAATGAAACTTCTTCTCAAAGTTGAAGGAATCACGAACAAAGGTCTTCAACATCAATGGCTGAAATCCAGAATAAAAAGATGACAGTCTGTCTACTGTGTCTCACTTCATAACACCACTTGTCACTGATTTTATTTCAGTCCTTGTGTAACTTGGCATAGCTCATAGCTCATATTCCATTCCTTAATAATGGCTTCTTGACAGCCACCCATCTACTGAGACCACTTCTAATGAGACTTCAGTAAGTTCTGTAAAAACACCTTCAAAAATTACAAGAACGTCTGTCTTGTTGAAAGCAAAACAAAGAAATAATGGGTGGCTCAATACTTTTGCACATTACATATTGATGATAAGCTCCAAATTATTTTGTGCAACTGTTATTAAATGCTCCCATTTATCAAAGGAAACAACATAAAGACTCCCCATGCACTGTTAGAAAGAAAGCATTATGAGGGGACGGTGCCTTGGTTGTGAACTCTTTAAGAAATATCAATGAAATCATTTTTAAAAAGTGTAAAAGCAACATGCTTGTTTCCAAAAAGGTAACCTAATTTTGCAGATAGTCGCATTCATGAAATTCCTATGAAGTGATCCCACTAGGGGGCAGAGTAGGATTCCTGCTAATCCTGTTCTAACAGGAATGACACAGTTCCATCCCTGTCCAGGTTCTGAATAAAACAGGCCTCTTTTGCAATGATAATTAAATCCTGAAAAACGAGAACAGCTATTACTCAACTTTCAGGACACTTTTATATCTGCACAAACAAATCTAATAAAATCAATATGTCGCTTTCTCATTACTCATCATATAAATTATTAGATCTTATTCAGCTTTCCAATGACAAAACGTGACTAATCTTCAAAATCTTTCCAAAGAAACAATGAAAGGAAGGAAGTAAGTTTGGAGGTTACACAGAAATACTTCATAAATGTGAGACCAGGAAACAGAGGAAATGCACGTGTCCACGGGGCGGTGGAGATCATACAGGAAGAGTCATGGCAGTTCAGCTTCCAGAAGTCATGGACTTTAAATAAATAATAAGCGTATAGAGCGTAAAGCTTCCACAATAAACATTACGTGGACGAGTAGCTATTTTTATTTTCTTATATATCACATTAAATCATCTTTTCCTTGATGCTTCCCCACAATACTTCACAAAGTCAGGGAAGCTGTGCTATACTCATGTATTTTATTTACAGGGTTATTTTTATATGTATATATTCTTTTTACCTTCTTTCAGTTTCTGGAGTCGACATGGTGCTGCTGAGTCCTAGAGATTCCTAAGGAGATGAAAAACACATGTTAAATATACATATCACTGAACCTTGAAAACTTCCATATATAACTTGTCATACGTCATCATATTTTAGGATCTACTTCCAAGAACAGTGTCAAGGCCAGTTCTTTTCCCCGCAGTCAGTCGGATGTTACTTTGTGGCCAAGTACACTGACTCGGGATAAATCATGACTAGCCAATTCCTCTGCCTCTTATCAGCCTGTCTGCTGACACACGGAAAAGGAAGTTGCCTTCTCCCGGGGTCTGACACGCTCAGAGCTGGACACTCACCTGGATCTGTGAGCGCAGCTGCACTGATGTGGCCACTGAGTCAATCTTTCCCTGAAACACACATACACGGGAAGTGGAGGAGTAAATTATAGTGTCATCATAACATAAGAATAGACAAAATTTTCATTTGACTGAATCACCCAAAAGGTGATTCAGTCAAAAGGTTAACCTAAGGTAAAAACCAAAAGTCAGAATCAGAAACTAAAAACAAGTTGCAGTGAAGAGCCAACCTCAGGGACAGCTCTGCATGTGAGAAAATATGCTTACTCACTTTCATGCAAGATGAGAAAATCAATAAGGGGTCTATTTATTGTAGAGCCGCTAACTTACATAAACAAAAATACAATGTGGTAAGGTGACTTTTAAAAAGTGCAGGTAGGCGGATTTTGTTCCCTTTTGCTTGCATGAGGCCTGAAAACAGCTGGGCTAAGTTCAGAGTGAATAAACAGCTGACTAATGGATACTGATGCACTAATATAAATTTCTCAATAGTTCCACACTAAACCTTAAACCCTGATCTTACCGGACAAGAAAAAGACAGTTTACCATCTCTGCATCTTGCACTACTTTGCGTTTCCGTAGCTCCTCCATCCTTTCGCAAACGTCACTGAGGGAGGTGCCGTAATACTGAGAGTACTCCTGAGCCAGGTCATCTAGGTTCCCCACCGAGCCATCCTGCAAGAGAGAGATTCAGACTGGGACTCAGATACGAGCACAGATCAGGAGAGGAAAGCGACACCCCGTGAGGGTTGACCAAGATACTGAACAGCAGGCAACCACTGTAAACATGAAGCCATTGTTTGAAAGTTTAGCACTGACACCAGTAACATAAACAGCCAGGAACCACTGAGATAAAGCACCAGGGCATAAGATAACGCATCAAAGACACCCGGCTGCAATACCAACTCCGTTTGCACCAGCTTATCATCTTCCTGCCCGGTGACCCCGTCCCACCTCCTCAGCCCTCCTTAGATCTGACCTCAAGGCCAGAAGAGGCAGCGTGTGACGCAACTGCAACACTCACTCTGTTCTCGCAGTCATCGGGACTTGACTTGAGAGGCCACGGTTCAGTCTTCCGTAAATCAGGAGAAGCAGAATCACTCAGTCGGATCGTGAGTCTTTGCCCTGACACACAGCCCGTTCTCCTGCATGTAACCCCCTTTTTGGTTTCCTTCAATTGTAAAACCTGAATGCTGTGTGCCTCTTGTTGTGTGGGAAGATAATAAATCACAGAATCTGTGCTGAGCTTTATGGTTCAGTGACCCTTGGGATCAGAATTAACACATTGTGGGAGTTTTCCTTTCATGAATATGATCCTAGATCTAAACAGGAAGTTTTAAATCAGAAGAATTTAAAGTAACTCTCAAAAAATACTGTTAATGTTTGTCATCATGACCAACCCATATAAGCTTTCTGCTCACAAAACGTTTCCTCTTTTACCCCAAAAAAATAAATAAATAAAAAAAATTGTATAACACCTGTGATAGAGGATTACTAAACCAAAAAAAACAAAAACAAATTGTGATGGTTTTTGTTTGCCTTTAACATCTGGAGACACACTAAAAACACTACAACATTATCATATCACCCTTTAAGCTTGTTAGGGTCAATGTTAGCATACAGTCACATACGTCTAGCAGACACAGGGCAACATTAGCATTCAATTGGTGTTTCTGCCCACCTGGGGAGTGTAAATCCTCATGCATTCTGCTTTAAGCTCTGTGTCTGTCTTTTATTTGGGTGGAGACTCGTTACTAGTCTCCACCAAGTTCCCAACTTGTTGCTAACTCTGTCTGCGAGGTGCTAAGCAGGAAGTGTTCAGTAAGTTTATAGAAGTTTCTCAGTGAAGACAGCTGCCTGCCTGTGATGTCTAGGAAGTGATGGTGTGAGAGTGGTGAAAGTAAACAAAAAGACTAACTCTGTAGTCTCACGGGAAAACTGCAGAGTGAGGCGATATTTCTTTGTGGACTCGTCTGTAACGGTGGCTACAGTTCTTTCTAACAAGTTAATTCATGTCTCACAGATCCCCAGACGGTGTATTTTCAACTCAGGATACTTCACAGGTTGTTGAGGGAGCACATTCAATTAGGGAAATCTATCAGATGACCTGAACGACACAATATATATTACAGACACATTCGATATGCATCGCAACCCTGAACTTGTCTAGGCATCACCCCATCAGCCAGTTTGGACATTAAATGTCTGAACTTGCCAGTAACATTTAGTACAAAGCATGTGAAAGGTCTGATTTGACCCATGTGAAATTATTGCAGGAATTTTTTTCTGAGAAAGAGAAACTGCAGATGATGTTCCAGCATGATGCTCCAGATTCTTATTGAGCTCATGCAGGAAAATGGCTTATATCACTCCCAAATTTCTCTCTCACTGATTATTTATTTGTAATTGTAGCTAAAATGGTTTTTATATTATTTAAATGGTGATTCTGTAAAACAATGGCATGGTTACAGAAACCAGGATTAAAGCAGTATGTCTGTGTAGGCAAGAAGAAGAGGAACGAGAAAACTTAAAGAAATCAGATCACCTTTTTTCTAGCGCCTAAGGAAAATGAGTTGTAGGGGACGACAGGTTTTACTTTTAGTCATACTAGTTACATCTGACAAAAACAGTTTCATATCCACTAAAGCACAACAGGTGATTGGACATCAATTTCTGATCATCTCCAAATAGCTCCGCACTACAGATAATCCTTATTGCATCAAAAATAAAAAGAATCCATTGCATCTTCAGTTCCTGAAAGACTGGTAATAGAGCAAGTCTGTTGTGTTTGCTCTTTGAGCCAAAAACGTGATTTGCATTTCTTTTCTCATGACTGGGACATTTCATAGTTAGAAGAAAACAACACTGGCAAATAAATAACAATGGGAGACTTTGGCTCCACATTTAGAATTAAAGAGGGTGGGTCTGTGATAGCCAGGGAACTGTTTACCAGCAGGGGGGGACGTGGGGGGTTGGGGTTGTGGTGGTTTGTGCTTATCAGGTTTTGACGTTGCAACCAGCTGCAAACCTGAAAGGCTCATTCCGAGACACAGTTTGTGGTCTATATGGGGGGGGGGTCCTGCTCATAGTTTTACACTGAAAAAAATAAATACATTAAAAAAAGGCCAGTTAGCAACCTGTCCAAACTAAAGCTTGAGTTTGAGAAAGCCTCGCTTAACTATATTAGCCACCTCTGTCCATTAGGTTTGGTTTTGTGAAGATGGTGCTTGAAGAGGTTTTATTTAGCAATTTCCAATGTGACTAAGTGACAAGGTGGATAAAATCTAATTAAATTTAGTGAGTAAAGTAAGTGAGTCTACTAATTTTCCCCCATGTAATTAACAACTGTGTAGCCTGTTTAGCAGGATTTTCTGGAGCTAAGTGCTTGAAAATGTCAAAAATCAACAGCGATGGTAAACCTGCAAAAACAGAAGATGTAGGAAGACAGCTGGTCATCACGTCTAGTCATGATTTAAGTCAAACTGTGTTCGTAATAGCTGTCCAGTATGTTCATAAGCTGTTTCACGCATGTTTATTATTTTGCTTCACTCATGCCATATCCTGAAGGCATGCAAATGGGCCTGCAGAAAACAGCCCTCTGCAGTGAAAAGTAATACTGTGGGCTCACTTGTCTTGTGTCATGATGGACTCTGACTGCCTCAACTGTCCAGAAGAGAGGCCCATTCATTTGGTAAATGACATGCCCCCGGGTCCAAGAAGGCTTGAAAATCTGGCTGCTTTTCATATAGAGGAGGAACAAGGCTGAGGCCGACTGAGAAGCTCTGCACTGTGCCTGGCTGCAGTCGCTCTTCTGCCTCCAACTGCCACTGATTCACATAAACAGCCTATTGTAAAACAGCCACATGACACTGCAGTGCCCTAAGTGCTTATTACACATGGTGGATGTCTAGTGTGTATACTTCCCAGTTATAGACAAATCTAAATACAACTTAAGTATACAGTCAGAAAAGTGAGCTGAACGTTAAATTGAATAAACAATCTCGCACATTCTTCCTCGAAGATGACTGACAAAAATACTGCAGCGTGCTTGAAATTTGACTGTTTCCAAATTAGCAGAGTCTGCGCCAAAACTGTAGCATGAGACATCGACCACAGAGGCTGGAAAAGGAGAGCGTGGTGTCACGTTTCTTGAGCAATAAGCATCTCATGGGTAGACAAAAGATCCACATGCCCCCAGGGCCAAGAGTGTCTAATGAGTGTTTTTACAGTTCCTCTGGCTTGCCTTAACCACACCTGGGTCACAAAGTATCAGCAAATTATTTTTTTTTTATCCTGCTCTGAGACAGAAATGTAGGTCACGTTATGTCAGAGGTCAATATGTCGAGTATGAGAAGGTCGACATAGTTATAAAGATCATAACAGCTTCTTTTAAGTGAATTAGTGAAATCTGAGTTAGGTTCTCCGCTCTGAGCACCAGATCTAAAATGTGAAAAAGTCCATGTCTGCATCTATTTTAACAACCTTTTATTTACTAAAGCCTTGTGTTTGATTTGAACAGCTTAATTCAAACCAAATGACACTGTATGGTTACAGTTCAGCAGGGGACCTAATAAAGATCACTACATGCCTTCAACACATTACACTGAGTGATGTTTCAAAGGATCATGTGAGGACAAGCACCGACTTGGTTAATAACTTACTAACAAAAGCATTTGAAAGCACAGAGAAAGATTCAAAAGCAAAAACCAAGAGCAGAAAAAAGGCAACATGAAGTCAGAGATCCTCTTGTTAATCTACAGAAAACTACCACCTCCGACCATCGCACCGCATTCCAGGACATACATAAAAATACACTCACCGCAAACAGACATCTGTGTGCCAACAGCAGCCATCCAGTAGTTGCTCTTTAGTTCCACCACAGTTCTGTAAGTGAATGGCTCCCTTTGAATACTTAACTCAGTTTAAAGAGTGGAGGACAATACATCCTGAAGTAAAGGGGAGGGCAGTCCAGCGTGCATAAATTAGAGGGGGAGAGGGGGAGGGCAGGTTGGGGGAGTTACAACCACATTTGACGCTGCTGTTGCTGCTGCTGCTGCTGCTGCTGCTGCTGCTGGGTGGGGCACTGTACTCTCTCCAGCTGCAGCCCACAGGGACTGGCTGACTCACATGTTCAAATAAACCACCACCTCTCAGTGTATGAAAGTGTGGCTGCATGTTTATGTCTGCAGTGGAGTTGGGAGAGTGATATATCAGGGGATTTTTTTTTTTTTTTTCAGTGTGGTTGCTGGTCATGAATGTCTCCCTCTGCTGATATGGAGGCTCTTCAGATCACACCTTAGCAGATGTGCACCCCAGGGGGTACTTCTGCTGTAGGCATGGGATGAATGGAAAGATTAGTAAACCAGCTAAGTGAGTGCATCTATAAATGATTAAAATAAATCAGTAATTGTCAAAAGAGATTAGTAGTAATTGGTGTAGCTGGTTAAAAGGACAGTATAAGTTTATCTGTACTACCAATAGATTTAGTAGTAGTACAAAAACAGCTATTACTGACATTCATTTAGCTGAATGTATTTGCTACAATTGAATAGAAAAATTAATCCAAACATTTACAGCTGGACTGGATGAAAAGTTATTTTGAAAAATTACAAGTAAATGGCCTGTATTTATATAGTGCTTTCTAGTCCCTAAGGACCCCAAAGCGCTTTACATATCCAGACATCCACCCATTCACACACACATTCACACACTGGCGATGGCAAGCTACATAGTAGCCACAGCCACCCTGGGGCACACTGACAGAGGCGAGGCTGCCGAACACTGGCGCCACCGGGCCCTCTGACCACCACCAGTAGGCAACGGGTGAAGTGTCTTGCCCAAGGACACAACGACCAAGACTGCCCAAGCCGGGGCTCGAACCGGCAACCTTCCGATTACAAGGCGAACTGCTGGAAGAAGAGCCCAGCAGTCTTTTTCCTCTTTAATGATCACCTTACAGAAAAGGGAATAACATGAACCATAATGAAAAGGTACAAAGAAACAATCCATATGACAAATCAATAACCCGGATGGTCCTCAGATGTCAGCCAGCATACAGTTTTTGCCCTAATTCACCAGCAGGTGGCAGCAAATAGCAGCTCTGTCTCCCCAACTATTAGTTACTGATATTCACATACAAGGGGGATGAAGGTAATGACAGTGGGGTGAAGAGCCAAGTAAACTGGACACACTAGTTTGAAGTGACATAAAAAAAATAAATAAAAAAATAGAAAAATTAAAATAGCCTCTGTGCTCACTGCTGTAGTTTATCCCCATAAAAAAAGACATGTTTACATTGAGCATTAAGTATAAGTATCAAGGCGGTGACCTCATTTGCTTGCAGCATTAGTCAGTCAGATTAACCCTCACTATCTTTGTCTAATCGTGACCCTACTGTGTGTATTATTCATCCTGCGTGACTGACCAGTGACTCCAGAGCAGCAAGTACCAGCAGCAGCAGGAGGTACCAATACCAGAGTCAGATCTGTGGCAGGAGGCTGAAGATTATGCTGAGCTGCAGATGGATGGTGGAGATGGACAAGGGCTACGTTGAGTGTGCGGTGCCAAAGGGCCGAGGCAGCTCATGCCAGAAAGGGCAGTTTTCCGCCTGGCTACACAGCGGCGGGCTGCTTGTCACCTCGGAGCACAGGAGAAGCCAGAGATTGACGCCATCTCCATTTCTATCACCGTCAAGTCTCCTGACTGTGTGTGTGCCAGCTCTGTGTGCCCGAGCGCTCCTCTGAGCTTTGATCCCCGAGGAGATCGCTCCGTGCTCAAGACAGCGAGAGACACATTCATCTGCGTTTCTTTCAAAGGCAAATCATATCATCGCACCTATCATTGTTCATCAGCTGCATATAAAAATTAAATACAGAATATAATATTAGTTAGATGAGACTGTGCACCTAAAATGTAACCATAGCAGTAGAAATGATGAGTTTATCCAGTCCTGTTTGTACAGGAAAGGTCTTTTAATCAGACCACAAAGGAGATTTAATATTAAAACTGGAATCATAAGGATTTCAAATGCTCTGCTCCTTGAATTGTAGGTGAATCAATGATTGTGCTTAAAACGTACACAGTTATCGTGTTAAGTAAACATGTTTAACATTATATCTGCAGCGCATACATTTTTCCTATAAGTCTGTATTGTATTCACATAGTGCTACATACATAAAATATATCCTGAGGATGCTACATTAGTCTGCTCCAATGGTTCAACCGCTACGGCTGCTTTTATCTATACAGTCTGTACATTTTGTGTTGTTGCAAAGCTAAAATCGTAAATTTTATAGGGATACCTAAATTTACATTATCTATACTTAAATAAAAGGTATTTTTAAAGCTTAACGATGACAGCAGCGATATTTATTATAACCTAAAACACTAGGATGAGTGTGAGAATTACTGCTATTCCAGAATACCTAAAGGCCTCGTCTAGATCGACAGCCCCAGGGTCCCCTAAAGAGAGAGAGGGGGAAAAAAAGAGGATCGGTGGAAGAGCTTAACTATTCAGGTCTGAGTGGTTAAGTGGATTTTGACAAGTCCCAAAGGGGGGTTTGATGAGAAGGGTCACACTATGACATGCACGCTGTCAGTCACACACAGACAGAAGGAAAGGAGGATACCTGGCCTTGTTTGAACTGCATTAGCGAGGTCTCGCGCACACAGCTCTGCTCCCACTTTTCGTGCTGTCAGTCACTGAGCAACTGCTTACAGAGACAAAAGGCTAGCTTCACTGCATAGGACTTTTTGGTCCTTCTGCAATAAAACAGAATTGACTGCAAGCAGGTTTTCTCACATTGCAAGAAGGTGCATGGACAGATTTTTCGAAGAGAAAAAAAGAAAAGGAAAAAAAAAAAAGCCGATTAAAACCACCCCTGTTGTCTTCAGGCAATGGAGACAAATATAAAGATCATGCCACAAAGGGAAAGCAGCCAGGGACCCTGATTAAAAAAAAAAGGGTGCATGTGAAACGCCTAAGAAGATTAAAAGGGCAGACAGGAGGCACAGAACCAACCTTTTGTCTACAAGACTAACTCTTGCAAATCCCAATGGGATTTTAAACATTAGCTGAAATCACACAGGATAGATTTAAGTGCAGGAAACTACAGACTCCAACAACCACCCGGCTATGAACTGCAACACAATGCACATCTGGAAATATGTATCATGTATAATTATAAAAGCATCTTGTAGATTGTTCTGGATCTTGTTTTGAAGTAGCTTGTGGATTGTCGCTGCTCCTTGGAGCATGTTTAATTCAAAGATCAAATGGCGAATTATCTCCTTTAAATTTCAGTTAAATTACATGGATGGAAATCCTCTGTGTATTTAATCCCTGCTGGATGGCAGTGCGTTTGTGGTTTGAGCGGCATGTAGATTGTTCCCATTCCTTCGAGCATGTTTAATTCAAGGCTGCTGAGAACAAGAAAGAAAGAAGAAAAAACAAAACAAAAACTGTGCATACCGCTCCTTTAAAATTCAACAAAGTTCATACCAAGAAACACCATGTGTATTCATACGTCGTAAAAGGCTCTGTGAATGGTTCTGGGCTTGTCATGAAGTAGCCTGTGGATTGCTCATGTTCCTTGGACCATATTTAATTCAAAAGTGCTGAAATCACTTCATCTGCCCCTCACCCCAGTGCTCGGGTAATTACCCTTGTGCGGCTGCGCTGCGATCCCTCGAGATGCGAGAGTCAGCTCGCAGCGTCTTTGACTGCATCGGGCAAGCAGCTCAGCTCACCCCTCACGAGAGCCCGACACCCGCTGATCCTCCTGAGACGCAACGCAGGAGTCAAGGGTAGCTGTCAATCACGAAACGTAAGATCACGAAGCCTCAGAATGAGGTCATTCTTCATGGTGTGAAAGCAAGCAAAGTGGCCTAAAAGCAGGAGAGAAAAATACCCTCTGGTGGGCTTTTCTCTTTTAAACATTTCATGGGAAAAAAACACGGAGAGGAGAATTTTGCTTGACTTGAAAAACTTTACAGCACAGTGCACAGCAGTAAGTGATACAAAGAGTAGCAGCAGACTAGACCTATGGCCAGAGAACAGATTATAGCAACCTAGGATGGGTGAGTAAGCACAGACCGGCAAAATTCTGTTTATTTAATCTGCCAGTTGAATAAAAGTACACAAGAAATACCAAGAATATGAGAAGGCTCAGTTTTTAAATCAATACATGTTTTGGAACAAGAGAGAAACCTAACAACTTTTTAAAAAAATTTTTAAATCACTAATTTAAAACAATCAAAAATCCAATGAAAGCTAAAAGTTTCTGTTAGTTAACCAATGACATATACCGATAAAACTAGCACATTATGCTCCCAAGTTTTGAATTGAACTCTGCTAACAAGCAGAAGCTGATGGAAGACAACTGATGCACAAACAATCCAGACGAAGCAGTATGTCAACATAAATACACTTCTATAACAGTAACCGTTTGTGTTCATAGTGATGTTTCCTAATAGATCCCGTTTCTGAAAATGCAAACTGGTTGCTGCCCGTCTACACCAATCACTCTGTACATGTCCAAACAAGAATCCGCTTCCGAAGATAAGGGACCATAGAGGTTGGGAGTGGCCATCAGCCTGCCCAAGCTCACACAGGGTAAGAGAAGGGGAACACCCCAGACAGGCCACCAGTTCAATTCACAACTCCAGTATTGATACTGGTTGATATTCTTGAGTTATACTGAAAAACAAAAAGAATTTTTTAGCAGCGAATTTAAAAAACTAGTTAGCAACATAATAACACCACCTCCATGCTCAGCTGCAACAGATGATCGGTAAACAATAGAGCGCCACGGACCGGTTTAATGTCAGACAATTTTTTCACGGTATCGTGGATAAATACAACAAAATAAAATGATACGACCAAGACAAAAACTGTGGTATTTTATAAATATAATAATAAACACGAATTCACTGTGTAATTGTGTAACTTTATTAGCAGCGTCTTCCTGAAATGCAGCAACAACATTGAGAGTAATATCCTCCTTTCTGCCCCCTTTCTGCTCTCTGGTTGCTATGGTAAAGCGTAAATATTTCTTTCAAAATAAGACACACAACTACAACACGGGAAAAGACCCAGGGAAACCAAGTTAACGATAAAAACCCTGAAAACCATAAATTTCACACCCGAGCCTCAATTCTCGTGGCCCGGTACCAAACGACTGGTCCGTGGCCCAGGGGGTTGGGGACCACTGTGCTATAAGACCTATGATGGTACGATTTCCAAATTAGCCCAAGGATACGCTAAAAATATACATATAATCACCTACCACTTTATTAGGTACACGTATTCAACTGTTGTTAATGGAAATATTTAACATGTTGATCACTCAATTGGCTCATCAAAAGCTTGGAAAAGAGTGCAAAGATGTTGTTGGTATGGCGAGTCGTGATTTCTGCTGCAATATTCAGATACGCTCAGAATTTAGTGCAAACAACATGAAAGCATGGAGCCATCCTGCCTTGTATCAACAGTTCCGGCTGATGATGATGGTAGTGTAATGATGTGGGGAATACATTTGTGACACACTTTGGGGCCCTTAGTACCAAATGAGCATCACTTAAAATGAGTGGAAAATGAAAATGAGCTCAGTGTACTCAAATGGCCTCCACTGTCAGCAGATCTCTATCCAGCAGAGCACCTTTGGGATGTGGTGGAAAGTGAGTTTCTTATCATGAATGTGCAGCTGAGAAATCTGCAGCTGGGTGATGCCATCATGTCAGTATGGACCAAAATCTGAGGAATGTTTCTAATACCTTGTGGAATGAAGGCAGTTCTGAAGGAAGGAGGTCAAACGCAGTACCCAACAAGATGCATGTAATTTCACACTCTGTAATAGGCCAATAACATCAGATAGCAATTGACATACTTGGCTGACCTGATTCTAGACACAATCTGAAGACTATTTACCTTGCAATGAGCCATGCTTTACAGAGAGTGACGTGCATTTGAACTACATTTTCTTGGGGAGCAACTAAAGCGGTTACCTCACTGCGGAAATTCCTGCGTAAGATATTCCTGACATTCTTTGTCTAGCCAGATCCAGTGTTTCCTCTAGACATGCCAGATGGCTTTCTCCTCTGGGAGATCTTTTTGTCAGGGACCTGCATCTTCAAACCTCAAGGATGAACTTCCCATGTTCAGAAAACTGTTCTCACTGATTGCACATGCCGCTTATGACAGCGGCATACAGAGCTGCTGACAACCATTCCTGTCCAACTCGATTTGCCTCCTCCAAACTCTCACTCTGGTTGATTGGTCTCCTCCACTGTCATTCCAAGGACATCCACCTTTCAGCCATTAATGGATGCAAACCGCAGCTAGTCAAACATGCTCGGATGTCATGAAAAACTCCAAGACAAACACTCAAGAGAGGTATTTCCATCAGTGGTTGATCTTGTGATGTTCTTCTTGTAATGTAGCTTTTTAAACTTGATTTCTTACGCTCAAACATTCGCATCAACACTGTAAAAACATTACAGTGAAAGTATAATTAACTCTAACATAGTGCACATTCTTTACACTTTTTTTTATTTCTAAAACAGGGGGTTATGGTAAAACAGACAATATAAACCGAATGACTCATACATAAACACTAATATAAGCTTGTACTTATAATTACCTCCTTGGTAAATACGAAACTACCTATACTATGCAGTGTTGTGAAAAACTAAGCAGACCCCACGAATCATCAGCTTGCAGAACTACTTTCACTAGAAATAACTTTAAGAAATCCTTTTCAATATTACCTCAGTCTCTCACATCATAGTGCAGGAATTTTGGCACGCTCGTCTTCATAATGTCGCTCCAGTTCATTGAGGTTTGCAGGCATTTGTTTATGCACTGCTCTCTTAAAGTCCTGCAAAAGCATCTCAGTTGTGGTCTGGGCTTGGATTGACTGGGCCATCGCAACCAGTCAATCCAATCTTTTCCTTCTCAGTCCCTGTGTTGTGCTTCGGATCAAGATCCTGTTAGATGATCCAGTTACAGCCAAGCTTTAGCTGTCAGACAGATGGCTTCACATTTGACTCTAGAGTACTTTGGTCTACAGAGGAGTTCATGGCCAACTTAATGACTGTTTAGTGTCCAGGTCCTGCAGCTGCAAAACAAACCCAAATTATCACCCCTTCACCTCTGTGTTTGACAGTTGGTATTAGGCGTTTGTTCCGATGTGCTGTGATTGTTTTTCCCCCCTAAATGCATGCTGTCATGTTCTTTAAGAGAGAACAAGCTTTCTCCCTGTCTGCTTCTCTAAAATGTTGGAAGAAAATGCACGAGACGACCTTTCAAACAAGCCATACTTCAGTCTTTTTCTAATTGTGCCGTCATGAATTTTTACATTTAACATGTTAACTGTAGACTCTCAGAGGTAGCTCTAGGCATGTTGTAACTTTACCTTTTATAACTAATGTATAAGATTCAGATAAACTGTCCTTTTACAAATTGTATTTTCTAACTTAAATGGTTTCACAACAACTTTCATTAGTTAAAAACACAACAGCCACTATGTTAATCATTCTACAACTATTTCTACTTCTTTCTGTTTTTCTTTAAATATTATCACTCCCCTCTCAACTAACTAAAATGTCACATAAAAATAAGCTCCTGCATGAGAGCATCTGAGGAGCCATGTTGTATAAGTATTATATTAACTTTAACAATGCAAAATGCTTAAACCGTATCAAAAACAAGCAAAAGCACTCAGGAAAAGAAATTCAATAATCAAATGAATGCATTATAAGCTGTCTACCTGCACAGCTGACTCTACAATCCACATAATACTTTAAGTGGCTCCTAAATGCATTTTACATCAATTGATAAAATAAATGAGACTCCAGTTTGAGATTTCAGGATCAAGGCCTTGGAGATATTACTGAAAACCAGACAAAAAAAAAAAATCAAAAAAATAAATAAATCAAAAATCAGATTGATTCTACAGCAGCTTGTTGGTGCTAGTAATCATACTCTTATTACCATGCGAACTACCCTCACTCTAGCACCCTCGTCATCACATGCAACGCCTTTCTTAAATGACTTTCTCCTTCCTGCTTTGCTTATTCTCATCGCTTTTGGCCCATTTTTCTCACCACTGTTCGTCTTTATCTTTTTTCCTTCAGGCTCAACATTTCTAAAGGAATAATTTTCTCCATTATTTCTTTAGAAATGTCACCCAGCCTGCCTGCCACTTCAGACTACAGTCAGAGGATACATTAAAAGAGGAATTAGTCTATTATGTCATATATCTCTATTCTCAGAGGTTCTAATTTAAGACCCTGGTTTTAAACAATGTTATCACAGAAGATTATTACATACAGTGGACTCCAGAGGTACATTTGGACTTACCTTTAATCCTAGAGGTGAAATAAAGGTGAGTAAGACGGGAAGAAATTTCTTTAGAATGCAGAAAAGTCCTACAGCCATACACAGATGGGAACTTTGGTAGTAGAATAATTTAAATATAAATAAATAATATAGTGCAGTGAAAACCAAAGTCCTGACTACTAATTCAGGACAATACCTGCATATTTATAAGCCTAGTACCATCAGACATGCACTCGCCAACCACTTTAAAGGTTCAGCTGCTTGCTAACTCAAATATCTGATCAGCCAATCATATGGCAGCAACCCAATGGCATTTGGACATGGCCAAGAACATCTGCTGAAGTTTAAATGGGGAAGAAACGTAATTTAAGCGACTTTGAATGTAGCATGGTTGCTGGTGACAGACAGGATGGTCATCAGGAACAGGAAACTGAGATTACCGTTCTCACAGCCTCACCAAAATTTGACAACAGATGATTGGAAAATGTGGGTTATTGCAAGGAGTCTTGAATTATGCTGAATTCTGACATGGTAGGGTCAGAATTTGGCACAAACAACACAGAGGCATTGATTCTGCCTTGTATCAACATTTAGTACCAACTGAGCATGTTACAAAGTTCAAATAATCTCAAACTGGTTTCTTGAACATGAGAATGACTTCATTGTACTCCAATAAAGCACCTTTGGGATGTGGTAGAATAGGAGATTTGCATTATGGATGTGAGGCTGACAAATCTGCAGCAAGTGTGTCATACTACCACATTAATATCGACCAAAATCTCTGAGGAATGCATTACAGCAATCTTGTTGAATCTGTGCCATGAAGAAGGTGAGTGTATGCCTTCTTCATGGTGTTATTGTCAGATGCTGAATGTTCCTGACCTCAATTAAATCAAACTAAAACAACAAGAACGGTGAAGGATGTAGGACTGTAATATGTGACAAGAAATGTAAACATATTTTAGTGCAAAAAGTTGTTAGTTTATCATGCAAAACTGGGTGTGATTGATCCAACGCAAACAGGGTAAGGCAGAAATCTCCATGAAGAGAGGCTAGGCAACTTCTGGCAGAGCCAAGAAAACATGAATCCCCTATTTGTCAATTTCCCAAGCCAGGGCATGACTCAATTTATGCGAAATTCTATTCTCACATGCGAATAATATTCAACAAGTCCACACAGAAATGCTTTCAGATGGATTCGTTTTTAAGAGAACGAAAAGGAAGACCTTAAAAATGGAACAACATGGAAAATTTTTGAATATAAATGCATAAATTACACAAGGAGAAAAATGGCCAAAAAAGCTCCAGTTTAGTGTATTAGGTGTAAGGATTGTCAACCATTAGTATTTCCTCTACTGTTTAACCGTTTTAAAATAAATAATAGCTGCTGATTAATTCTTTAATAAATATTGAGACCATTTTAGAGTGACATATTTTGAACCACAAATCAGCTCGCAGACAAAAGCATCGTTACAACGCAGACTCAGCTGCAGACCTCTGATCCTCTCTGCCACATTTGGCAGCGTAATTATGTGTGGAGAGATCTAAATGACCCTGGTGTTTGAGTTAGCTTGTTTACTGCTGCAATTGGCCATGCACTGGCTGCAAGCCTTTGGATCCTGCTCATACAAGCATAGATTAGCAAACACCCCGCAGAAACACAACTAGCTCGCATTTTATTTTCCCCCGTAGTTTTCAGGTTGATTGAAAAAGAGACTGTTGCATGAAAAACATCAAATGTTTCAAACCAATATGACTTGGTCTATTGCAAAGAAAAACAACCACAGTCTGTTATTATCATGTGCATATTTGTCCTGGTATGCAAACATTTAACAGATGAAATCAAACAGGAAGGTCACCTGTCAACTTCTGCTTCACCAAAGGTTAGAAGGGTAATTCTTTTATTTGCTCTGTCCATCCTGCAGGCCCAGCAGATACAATACCTGTCGTACAGTTTCCTGTCATTTCTCACAGATATGCACAGTTTGCGTTTCTTTGTAGATTTGCTATCACCACTATCACTGGAACACCCACATCCTTTTTCTGTTTGCTTTTTAAAAATAGGTAAAGATGCAGATATCGTTTAGACCACACATTTTCCATGTAGACAGCTGGGAACACGTTAAAATAATAACGCCATGGCTATCTATCAGCTGTGAGGAAAGGTTGGCTTACTATTGGTTTAGCTCAAGCCAAACAGAGAGAGCAGCCAAAAAAAAAAGAGCCAAAACATCTCTGCAGTAACTGACTGGAGCTTTTACAGGTACAAAGGAGCAGCTGTTTATATGGCACACTGTCAGTGTTGCAGCATAACAAGCTCTAATTAATGTATAAACTGAACAGCATCACTCTAGGCAGGCTCTGGTTTGCAAATACAATTGTCAGAATGACAGATCTTGGTCAATATTTGCTTTGTTTATTACTTAAATGTATTCATTTTTGGAATGAGTACATTTAACTAAAGTAAACATGGTTACATTTTTTGGAATAAACTCAGACAAAGAGAAACTATGCTTCCAAATACAGCTCTCATTTTTATAAAAGATGACATCAAAGAATTTGGCAAATGGTCAGACTCGTTTCTGTGGCTCCTCCTCTGAACAGCTTTCCATGACTCTTTAAAATCTGGCCAGCATGTGCGACACTGACACAGCCGCCAGATTAACCAGCGAAGCGGAAAATAACTCCATTTCGCAGTGGATTTTGTCCACTGGGCATCATTAGCTCATACCGAGTAGTGACTGAGGACCACAGATGTTGTTCAAATGTTAACATCAAGGTTACATGAAGGTTAACTGAATATATCATTTAAATGGACATTATGGACTCCCATTGAGACAACTAATCTTGATACAATACTAAACATAAAATGGCACAGGATGGAGACCAAACTGCTGTTGTTAGACTCACAGTTTGAACGTGATTGTGTATTGATGGGAGTACTAATAAAAGTCAAATTTAATTACAATCGCAGCACTGCATGGAAGTTGTAAGAGGACATCCACTGGATCAAATTTCATTCATGGCAAAGGTCCAAACGCTGTGGTGGGACAATTCAGGGTAAATGGGGCAATGGCTGGATATAGTAGAAGCAATGCACATGTAACCAAAGTAGGAATCCACATAAAACTGTGGAACAAATGGTCTGCCTTCAAGTCAAAATGTGGGTAAAAGCCTTCATTTCTATCAAAGTATGCAGTGTACAAACACTCAGTTCTACATAATCTTAAAAAAAAAACCCTTTTATTTGTTTGAACTGAATTCAAATACGTCTTTCAGGTATGACATATGTTTGCACAGTCGGTCTGAGCTTCACTAGAGGATAAAACAGCTTGACTGCTCCGGGACGAATTGTCTAGAAATTTTGATGAATACATGATGAATTAGAAGACAGTAATCTGTGGGTTTAAGCTACTTTACATCTACCACTCTCATCCACTTTAAACTTTAAATATCTAATATTTTGTTTGTGATTTGATTCTTTCATTCATTTCCTCCAGCCTCAGTTTCATGTTGTGTTTAATGCTGAGAGATAAACACTGATCATATTTGTACCAAATGACTAAAAAACTAGCAGTCCTATGATAAATCGAACTTTCAGCAAGTTTACAGTGTAAGTTTGTGGTGCTCCTGTGGTTATAGAGATACCTTTCTTCCTTTCAGCATGACTTGAGCTTCTTTGTAGTTTTGTGGAAACGGTAACTTCTGTTGACCTGATGTGGGCCACAATAAAACACTCTTAAAAGACGTTTCTTTGCACCCGCCACAGATCTCGTCAACCTCAGTCAAAGATTGTAACATTTAAACAAACAGAACATACATGAAGTATTTCAAGTGCAATCACATTAATCAAAAAAAGAGACAAAATAATTCAAACTGAATGTGTTTAAAATCCTTTTCACTGGGAAATTACTTTTGTCAGACTACTGCTGATAATAAATATTGATTTGATTGTTATGACATTATGGTTTCTGCTCTGCATAGATTTGATGTTCTAGACCTAAAACCACTAACATTAACTAGGTTTATCCCAGCTAATGCATCTCACACTGTAGGTGCAAGGAAGCTTTGTGGATACTGAGCTGCAAGAGAGACTCTGTGTGCTGTACTGTCATTCATACGTGAGGAGCAGTTAATTATCTTATTAAATAAGAAAGGAATGCAGATCATTAAAAACAAAGCAATTTCTATAGTATAGCAACAAATGCAATTAGCAGTTGAAAAACCTCCCCCAACATACAGTGGGTTGAAACCATAAATATGTCATTTCACAAAGTTAATAAGATAATAGATGAACACAGTCACGTTTCTCATGTAGACGTTATTGGCCCCTACGGAAGCCATTACGTGATTAAGTGCTTAAATAAAGGGCGCAGTGCATCAGATATGACTCTAACCTTGACAAAGATATTAGGGACAAGGAAGGAAAGAGATTCTATATGTGGCACATTTTGAACACAGTATGTGCTTAAGACACTAATCCATCTCCATACCCTGAAGACACAATTTAATCTTCACTCCACCAACAGGAATCAACCTCTGGGTAAAGGAAAATTATATACCACACTTGGACTTCTGAGGCCTTAAATAGCCATTTGTTCTCAACCACAGTCACACATGCACAATAAAGAAATATCAACATGCTGAGACGCAGAGTAAGTCAGTCTTTATATCCTAAAATCCATTGTGGGAGGCTGTAATAATAAAAACTAAGCCAAAAGCCAAGAAGCTATCCTTTACTTCATGGATTTACATCCATGATTGAACCTGCTCGGGTCTGTCTGTGTCTCATGTCAACCATGTAAAATGTCTTGCACTTTGAATCAATTTTTCTGCCAGGCTGACTCCAGAGAGGAACTTTAAAAAGCTGAAAGCTAAATGTCAGCGGCTCTGAGCTCTATCAAGTTTACTCCACTTCAAATGCTTTCTACATGCTAATTCGTCGGGTCTATCTTGGGCACGTTTCATTAGCAAACACTTTGAAGTCTCATATTTGAAAGTTCAAAACGTCAAGTAAGAGACGACGGATAAACATCAGCTGAGTGATACGTTCAGACGCGCGTTAAAGAGAAACATCAAGGCATGATAAATATTCAGTCAGTGGATCTGACCCACAAAGAGATGAAGCCTGTCTGCAGGCGCATAAACACTGGCACAAACAAGACTTCCTCGAGGAATCACTGCAAAGCCGTGCCGTGCAGTGCATTTGAAGAATCAAACAATATAACTAGAAAAACTCTGAGGCATCAGATTAGATGTTCGTGCAAAATCCAGTAATGCAGAATAGAAAAGAATAGCCTTTTGTTTTGTCAGTGTACAACTAAAACAAAGTAGTGGGTGCTCCACACCAACTGTGCACGGTATAAAAATATAAATACTAAATAGCAGGACAGCAAGAATAAATAACAGACAAGAGGAATCTATACACAACTGGAGGAAGGCACACAATAGAAAGGCACAAATTAGAGGACAGACTCCAAAGTGCTTGAAAGTAGTGCAGTGCACTTGGTCTGAGTAAAGTCCATGTGTGCGTGGCCTGAGTGATGAGGTTACTCAGACCATGGCTCAGATTGGTGGGTGTGTGGGCAGGGGTGTGGTGTGGGGATTGGGAGTGTTTGTTAACAGTCTGGATGGCTCAGGGGAAGAAGCTGTTTGTGAGTCTGGAGGGCTGACTCACAAACAGTGAGTCACCATGAGGTGCCGTTTGGAAGGCAGAGGGTCAAACAGGTGGTGGGCGGGATGCAGGGGTCACCTGTGAGTGCCCCGGTTTTCCTGAGACCGGAGGATCCGGTGATGGCCTCTAGGGGTGGCAGAGGGCAGCCAATGACTTTTTTGGGCAGTGTTAATTAACCCTCTGCACAGCCTTCCTGTTCTCAATAGTGGCCCCTGCGTACCAAACACCCAGGCAGTAGGAGAGCATGGTGTCCACTGAGCAGATGTAAAAGTCCAGCAGCAGCTGATGGTCCAGGTTATGCTACCTCAGGACATGGAGGATTAGCAGCTGCTGCTGGGCCTTCTTTTCAAGGGCGTCGGTGTTGTGGGTCCAGATGAGTTTGGTGGAGAAGTTGGTGCCCAGAAATGTGAAGGTGGAGACAGATTCCACCCGTTCTTTATAATGAGATGGGATTATAGGGTCTGTGCCTGTGTAAAAAGTAAACTGGTGTGATGCAGTTATTATATCTAAAAACACATGTTGTGTGCTGTTATCAAATAGTGATATTGCAAAGGTCTAAATATTCTGTTAACAAACAAGTTTGATGTTTTGTTTTTTATGGTTAATACAATACCGTGTATAAAATTTTGATCCACTGGCCAAAGGAACTGATGAAAAAAATTTATTTGTTTCATTAGATGTTAATGATATATGTACAAAGCAAACAAAATTTGGATAGGCTTGTAGAGACTTTTGGAGCCCTAATCATCATAATTATATCATATCTGACTCTGTAGAACAATGACCCATTTTTTACTGTTATCAGTGTACAATTTTTCATTAAAACCACATTTGAACATTAAAATGTGGAAAATCTCCAGGGATTTTCCCACACAACAACCTCTAGAACTTACAGTGAATGATCCAAAAGAGAGATGCCAACTTTCATAGTAGAATGACCAAACTGTTTTGAGCTCATAGGAAGGTAACTATCTAACAGTAACAGTAAATCTCTAAACATCCCTGAACACACAACACACTGACCCTCGAAGCAGATGAGCTACAGCAGCACAAGACCACACCAGGGGCAACTCCTGTAAGCCAAGAACAGGAAATTGAGGCTAAAATTTGCATAGGCACAACAAAAACGGGACAGCAGACGTTTGGAAAAACAATTCCAGTAACATTCAGATGGTAGAGTCAGAATTTAATGTACGCAACCTAAAAGCACTGATCCATTCTGCCTTGTATCCATGATTCAGACATTGGTACAAGGCAGTATAGCATTGTGGGGGAAATTTTCTGAGCATACTTTGGGCCCTTTAGTACCAAATGAGAATTGTTTCTGAACACATCCATCTCTTGATGACCTCAGTCTTCTGACTATGTCACAAAACTGATTTTATCTCAAACCAATGTCATGTCATGAGTTAAGCATAGTGTCACACACACACACACACACACACACACACACACACACACACACACACACACACACACACACACACACACACACACACACACACACACACACACACACACACACACACACACACACACACACACACACACACACACACACACACACACACACACACACACACACACACATATATATAAAGACAAAGACGAAGCATTTACTGCACATTTTGAACTACTTCTTTTCCATTCAGTTTGTATTTAAGAGCTCTTTTTAAACTGATTTTGTTTAATCTTGTCCATCTGTGCTTTTCAAAGACATTTTCAAAATGTATAGATGGTATGACATTTTCATACCATTTCACCTCAACCATTGTGCATTTCATGAAATCTGGCCTCATACTCCTACAAGGGTCGTGATACCACAGCTCTAATCATATTCTGAGGAGATCTTCCGGTACTCTGTTTCTAATTGGCTAGAGATTGTTGAGGTTGGACATAAATGTTAGTCAGAGCCAATGAGAGGTATAGTAGAGATGGGCCTTTACAGAATATGATTTGGGCGATACGGTGGTTGATTTTTCAAACTCCAACACAAACAGCAGAATGCATTCACATATTTTAAAGCAGTCAGCAGATGCAACATAAAAGGTCACACTACTGTACTACCATCTGCATGTACCATTTTTGATATAATTATATTGTTTTTCTATTATTTGCTTTCAATGAGGACTTTGCTGCCCAATTTATATGATTCATATGAAGCAAATCTTATATGATTTATATGTATCATTTGCCTTTGGAACATACAGTAACATCATTCAACACAAATCAAAGTGACATTTCACTGTCATGTACAGGACCTCCAAATCATGCCACCATCCACACCACAACCTTTTCACTGAACTTAACATTTAAATGCCAACAAAAGCTTGGCATGGTTCATAACAGTCACATAATAACTATGTGGCATTTAAGAAACTTTCTGCTAGATGTAAACTGTCTTCTTGGATAATAGTCAAAAAGAAGTATGGAGCAGACAAAAAAACCCCCCAAACCAACAGGCATTAATGAGTCAGGTTTCTCCATCTGCAAATACATGATTTTAATATTCATTAGATGCACGACTGGGGGGACTACCACTCTCAGTAATGAATCACCCTGACCAGGTTCTGCCAGACATGGGGCTAGAGGTCCTGGTGCTAGCACACTGGCCTCATTGTGCCATATGGAATATTTTTTTTTTAGCTTGTCTGCACCAATTCCAGTGAAAGCCGAGCCAACTTCTGAAACCTGCTGTTGCAAAGGTGAAACCCAGGCTTCACTATCTGCTCCAGCTGTCATGTTTGGGAGGATAACTGCGGGAGTCTGCAGCAGCGTGGGAAGACAGGCCAGGGTTAGTCATGAATGCAATAGTTAATAGGCTTCCTGTCAGTCTGCCAGATCAGACTTAGAAGGTACCAAACCAACACTCACCCACTCCACCCTCAGGGTGTAATTGAGAAAATGACTGTCCAGAATACAAATCTCAAACAGTGGTGGAATAGTAGTAGTAGTAGTAGTAACAGCAATCAGACAATACAGTGTATTTTACAAAGACAGGCACCTTTGTTTGATCAGTGATAAATCAACTGAGAAGGAAGCTCTGGTGTACCCTTTTTGAAACCTAACAGGAGACTGTAACATTGCATCCACAATATATAGTATAAAAATGTGAACCTACACAGTTTTGGTCAGACTGGCTCACCCATTAAGGAGAAGATGGGGTAAGTTCAGACATACCTATATTTTTGTGCTATGATCATATAATAAGATTTTCACTGTTGTGACAGGAATTTCACAAATATGGGATAAATAACCACCCACGTGAATGGCCATCTTATCGCACTAGAGGGGGTTTGTGTATCCCAAGAGCTATGCCTCTCCCAAGGCAAATTGATGCTGGGTGAGGGGTCAATCAGAGCCAAATTCAGGAAATCCCTATGAAAGAAAAAAAATTAACAAGGGGCCAGCTCAACCTGACTGAGACAGGGCTACTGGGGACCCACCCTATAGTCAGGCATGGGGAGGGGGCTCAAGGGAGAATGCCTGGTGGCGGGGTATTAGCCCATGGGGCCCATGGGACCCAGACCTCGGGGAGAGAGGTCTAGGTTCTCTGCTTAGACTGCTGCCCCGTAACTCTGCCCGAGTAAAAGAAGTTCAGTAAATCAAAGGACAGATATATCAAATATACTGTACAATTTTATATACTGTAAACCTATTTGAGAAAAATCATTAGTAACTAAAGGTTTAGAATAAATATAACGGAGGACATCCTGTGCTCCAACTCAGCAGCAGCTATCTCTAGCAGAAAGAGAGAGGATGGCTGCTGTCACCCTGCAGCAAACTTTAACAATCTGGCAAATGTAAAGCTAAACAGTTTGTCACGATACAGACAGGTTTTATTTTAGTTATCGCTTTGTGAAATAAATCAAATGTGGATGGAAGCGGATAAAAAGATCACTTTTCTTCACATTTAAAGTGAAAATACTGAAAAAGTGACTTATTCGTGAGGATCCGTTTCAGGCAGTTTGCTTTGCCAGGGAATCAATTAATGGAAATGCCATTACTGGTCGAAATGAACCAGTGGCTGGCCAGTCAACTTGCCCAACAGACTTGCTACTGACCCTGGGCCATCGGGTCATTAGTTATGTTGAACCCTGGTTTTTTTTTCCCTCCATCCATCCATCCCCGCTTATCCTTCTCAGGTCTTCTTTTTGCATATTCATTTAGAGCATATTCGTTATTGACCCAAACAGGTGTATGATCTTGATCACTTTTCACAGGGCTTATTCAAATCCCTTCCGTCCCTACCTTCCTTAAAGGGGTTAGGCAGAGGTTAGGATGGATTTAACCAGCTTTGACAGTGCAGGTTTTGCTATCATGTTTAAAAGGTTTCCATTTTTTCCCCTAATCTCAGAGGAAGGCGTTTTCACAATCTAACCTGTTCAGTGAGGCCTGTGAATAATTCTGTATAACTGTGACATTGTTCACCTATGTTGTACTGCGTTTAGCCTCACCAGTCTGCATGTCTAGGTAAGTAGCAAATGTCACTTCAATGTTCTTCAGTACTTCATGATGCTGCGCTGCTGAGGCACCTTATGCCCTACCCATTAGACCATAAAGAAAGGAACACTGCTCATACCCTGGTTCTTTGACATTATCAGATCACACATCAAGGTCAGTCGTATTGTAGTGCAGTGGTGCACCAAACATCCCTGGCAACATACGGTTGCACATAATTCCTACAATATGAGCAACTGAACTTAGGAAAATCAGCCACAGTTTTCTGATTGAAGCTTTTCTAAACAAAATGGACACAACATTCAATGTGAATAAAATTACATCTTAATTCGAGTATTTAATGTTCCAGTGTTCAGCTTGGAGTATATGGTAGTATTATTCCCAGATATATATTTACTATCAGGATAATAATCTCACATTGCTTTCAAAGGTTAAGTCCCGAGGTTGTTTGCTTTTCAACATATGATCAGCATTTATCCGTCAGTCTGCCTTTCCCACTGGTGTTAGTTTACACTGAAACCAGGGGTCTATACCAGCCCTCCACCATGGGGACACTTTTGTTGCAGGCTCTGTTTTAGGACAGCTCCACTGCAAGGACAGAGAATGCCACAGAAATAAATCAGTTTCTTTTCCTGGTTCGCGATAAGCTTTTAAGGTAATGAGTATGCACAACATTCATCATGATTTGCTCACTTACAGTAAACGCAATGAACCTGTGCTATACTTTGAATTAAGATTACATCAACTTTCTGTTATTTCTGATCGTTTGCTTAACAACTGCAAATTAGGTCTTACATTTGTTAAACACTTAATCAGGGGTCCCCAATCCCAGTCCATGAGGGCCGGTGTCCCTGCAGGTTTTAGATGTGTCCTTGATCCATCACAGCTGATTTAAATGGATAAATTACCTTCTCAACATGTCTTGAAGTTCTCCAGAGGCCTGGTAATGAACTAATCATGTGATTCAGGTGTGTTGACCCAGGGTGAGATCTAAAACCTGCAGGGACACCGGCCCTCGTGGACTGGGATTGGGGACCCCTGCACTTAATCAATTAAATGTTGATTTAAAAAATACTTTATTACATTGCCAGTGAGGGGGTGAGTTTGAGCAAGATTGGTGTGTGCTGTGGATAAGAGGGAGACTGAAAAACTGGTTTATGTTCTTCTTATTCAACAGTTGTTTGACAAGTTGCGTTTAAAACACAATCAGATTTATGTTGCTATTGTTATTCTCAGTTCTTATCTTTTTGTCGCTGACGGATTTCCTGTGAGGCTGGTAAAAACATTTGGAAGCTCTTCACTATCGACTAAAGGGGACAGAAGATGACACAAAAGCAAAAACATGAAAACATGAAAGAGTCTTTTGCTGTAAATGTGTATCACTGCAGCATTATGAATAGATATTGATTATATTTTATCAATCCAGTAGTGTCCAACTATTTTCACGCACCATATATATTTACTGATCTATTATAAAAGCACTATAGCAATTGATTGCCATAACAGAGACTTTTATCTGTTCATAAAAACGTGCACGGCTCAGAGACACGCGGCTTACGGCCCAAAGACTCTTATGAAAGAGTTCACATTTAATCTCTGTGCAAAATTTTGCACTTTATTTAACTGCATGGACTTTAAAAGCTTTAGTTACTAGTTATTTATAAGATCTAGCGTTTTATTTTGAAAATGTGTAAACCATTATATTATATATAGACTAAGAACAAACATGAACAACTTTAGAAACTTCTGCAACAACTATATACAAGAAATGCTGGACACAAGAAGCACTATCAGTGGGGCTTATACACCAAAAGATACTAACATAACATATTAAAATGTCATGTTGTCCTTTACTTAAATGGCAAACAATAATATGTATGACAATTTTGTACAATAATTTGTATGACAAGTATTAACTCTAGGTCCATAAGTGACTTCCTAAATGACTGAAACACATTTTAACTGTACAGTCAGCATGTTGTCAGACTGTTAGCAGTGAGTAATCTGCTGGCTCTTAGTTGGTTTGCTTAAACATCCCAGTTTGGCTGTCATTACCCTGTAATGGTTAGTTGTAAAATGTATCTGTCTCCATTTCATTTCACCTCAGACTTCAGTCTAACTCTGGGTCATGCCACCTACACCTTCTTTGACAATTCTCCAGTGATGGGATGCACTCGTGACGGGAGGAAAGAGGAATGCAGAGTGAGTGATTTTGTTGAGTGGTCTGGGAGGAATCACCTGCTTCTGAGAGAAGACCAGAGAGATGGTGACTGACTTCAGAAGGAAGAGGACGGGTTGTACTGCGCACCTCACTAACACAATGCTGAACATATTTTCTCCATTTCTGTTCTCTATTTTCTGATTTCAGTAAAACACATACAGGTGTTTTACTTGTATCAAATAATAAAACTAATTGATTTCTCCTGAAATCAAATTAACTAGTAATAGATTTCCAGCAGTTGTTGATATCTGTTCTGGGGTAAGGTAAACCACAAGCTCTGCAGACATGAGCTGTATCATATCACCATGTTGGCAGCGAGGAACAGGGATTTAACAAACCTACATTATTTAGCCTACTTCACTGCTAAGCAGTATGCGCTGATTCAACTATAATTCAACCTGTTATTTTTGGGTGAGTTGCTGGGCAGCCTGGCAGCTTTGATCTTCAATAAAACACAACTCCACCTCTGTGGATGCAATAGCTGAAGAAAACAACCACAAAGCTGAGACGAAGACGATAACTAGAGTTTAGCCACTACAGTTCATGGTTCAGCCATTTATCACAATAGTCATAACACATTATTATGGATATAATGCATCTAAGGTAAAAACCTGAAACCTGGAGTTAAACTGAATACAAATCTTATAGCCAAAATTTCCATGTCTTTCTTCTGGCCTATAGTGCTTTCTGGAAGGAGACATTACTGCTAAGTTTTGTGCTTTAAGCACCAGAAGGCAAGTGCCATCTAGTTCTATTATATTCAACCAAAGGTGAACATTTTCTACAGCTGATATTTCCAAAACTGGGCAGCTCACAAAAAAAAAAGGCAGCTAGATGGATAAATGACTCCACAGCCCGGAGTAAAAGCAAACAAACAAACAAACAAAAACCTTCATTTTATAATGGAGTTAACTGTCCCTTTAAATATAGTTTTATTTACTTTGTGTTGTTATGATGTTATGGTCACTTTCTGTTTTGGGGTGTCAGGCTGACAGTGCGCCAACAGAGCATGCACACTTCCGTGCCTGTCCCCCGTCGCTGACTTAGGAGCCTCTTCAGATCTGGACAATTTACACAACTCAGCCACACTGAGGTGGAACAAAAAAAATGCATTCTTCAAAAGGTTGTTGCATTGCTTAATGCATTTTATATGGTCAGCAGCCCAACACAATCTCAAGTTTTGAGGACTTCTGTTCACATTTAACCATTTTTCTGTTTTCTTGTTTCCAGATTGCGTGCATTTTGAGTTGGACTCACCAACATTTAAAATTCTGATTTCCAGATAAATTTAGATCTCAGTTGAATCTTTAACAACTCCTTAACAGCTTTACTATTGGTATACAAAGTCTACCAAAGTCCAGATTTTAGCACATATATAATTTTTGTTTTTTTGTTTGAATACAATGTTTTGTCTTAGCCTAATCTTACACCTACTCTGAGAGCATATTCTAGACTGGCAGTCAGCTGATTTAGTCTGCAATATATAATACTTGAAAACTTCTATGTTATGCATGTACAAGAACACTAACTGCACCTGAAGCATTTACAGAATAGTGCATCTATATTTATCTTCACACATTCAACAAAGACACGCAGAAGGTTATTATTAGATTTTACAAAACGTAAACCAAGCCTACAAAACTATAAATACAACTAGAAGAAAATACAGTATAGAATACAACTGACTAGTCACACACCAAAAAAAGTAGTGTGGTTAAGGTGCTACGTGACAGATATGAAACAACTCTCTACTGAAAGGGGTGGGTGGGTGGGGGGTGTATAATGCTTATATTCAAATGTTTAAGTGTGCTTTAAATAAATATTGTTCTTAATTGTAATGACTGCAGCATATCAGCCTGTCATACTGGAAAATGATACACCGGTTACTCATACCCTCAGCATGGATCATTTTCCAAGATTTTAAGCTCCAGTCCTTTCATGTTAATTCCAGGAATTTAACTGAATTAATTATTGGTAAGAACTTTTTTCCAAAAGTCCCGAATGATTAAACGCGTCACCCGATATGCTATTGGCAGCTCATGTCCTCTTATATCTGCAGGGCCGAAGAATCCTTTCTGTATATCATCACATATAAGGTAGATTTTCTTCTCAGCCCTTAATATTTGGATCTGTTATACAGACTGACAGTTAGGAAACACACACACACACACACACACACACACACACACACACACACACACACACACACACACACACACACACACACACACACACACACACACACACACACACACACACACACACACACACACACACACACACAAAGATTAAAGACTAAGCATATGAACATCAACCCTAACCCTTTCACTAAGCCCTCCCAACAAAGACTCTACAATAAACAGTGAGACATTAGAATGTAAGCACACAAGAGACCTATAAAGTCCTCCACCCACGCCGTGACTACACTATTACACAGGCTCCACACAGGAGAAATGAAACCATCCTCCACTTTTCTAGTTCTCATGAAATGTCTAGAGGAAACTGACCAAAGGCTGCAGATCCAAACTGCAGCTGTGTGTTGAACAGAAAAGTGACAATCAATATTTCACAACAGGCACTACTTTTTTTGCGGATACGCATAGCTGCACAGAGTGCAGCAATTTGGTTTGCCCTGATTCTTTCAGTTGATAACACAACACTCACCCTAATGGTTTCCAAAACATACTCTTACAGGACTATCACTTTCTTTCAGTTTCCCAGGGAAAACCTAGCGGAAACTTCAAAATCTTACAGTACGCACGAAGTAGTTCATTCAAGGCATTTGCTCACTGCCATCAACTTTCCCAGGGGGAACCGCCTGCTCCTGTTTTTTAAAGAAACACTGTCAGTGAGGCAGGAAAAACATTGCTAAATATTATCCCGAGATCTGCGACGTGTTTACATCCTTGATAAAAGATTTGCAGCTTGGAATCATTTTGGCGAAACTGATGAACGGGAAGACAGATGAGAGGTACAGGATCACTGCTGAGCCAGCACAAGGATCAGAGATAAAGTTTAGACAGCCTTTTCCCCCAAACGGCTGTCTAAACTTTGTGGAACTTTGTTATCAGAAAGTTGAATATTCTTGAATGTATTCAAGAATATTCAACTTTCTGATAACAAAGCTAGTGTTTATAAGATTACAGCATCAGACTTCCAGACAAAAGTCATAAAACATCACGCACACAAGCCCAAAGTCCAGGTGACAATGCTTAGAAGTTACAAAACAAGTGTCTAATGCCTTCAGCCCCAGCTCTTCCCAGCTAGATTCATTAACCATAAAATAACAATCTGGAGGCTTTTTATGAGTCTTTGTGGGGCTGCAATGCGGTGCTCCAGTTTATTGATAATACTAATAGCACTTAAATCTAATTGAGCATAAAATAGAACACGACCTAAAAGGGGGTACTACCAAGGCTTTTTATGTTCATCTCATACATACTTTGTCTCCAAATTGGTCCTGTAATCTGGCAACATTTGCATGTCCTAACCTTCACATATAGTTTCCTGCAAAAATCTTATACAAGTGCATGGTGCAGTTTTTATCTGATAGGCTGCTTCAAGCACAGAGTAAGTTGAATGAACTGCAAATAATGACAACAGACTATGCTTTCAAGAATCTCTATAAAGTAATAGTGCGAATATTGTGAAAAATGCCCTTTTTAGAAAATAAATTGATTCAAAAGAGGTAAACTATTATATACATTTTAAAGTAAAATATTTCAGGTAGTTCATGAATATAAGAAATACAGTTTTTCAAAAGGTTAGAATATTTATTTTAAGCTGGAGTAAATTACCTAGATGTTGTCCTTCCATCTGTGTCTTTCATGTCTAAGGATTCTTGGAATGGTTACTTGCAAGATGATTTTCACAAGGCCTGATGAACGAGAAGCAAGGCTACGCTATCTCATGAGGTCCAATTACCTACTGGATCTTTCTATGAACCTCTTCATGTTTGGTGCATGAAATGCCCAAGATGTTCCTGTACTATCTCTTCTCTGCTGCCAGAATTCTTCTTTGGAGTTCTGCCATACAGGAAGTTTGAGCATCAGAAGGATTTTGGAGCAAAGACAGATGTTCTTGTCTCCCCAGATGATCTTAAGTTTCGTTATTCCATTTGTTGCCTGTGCTATCCTTGAGCCTTCATCTGACATGATGGAACCAAGGAACTTGAAGGTTTCCCTGTTTCCAATCTTGTCTCTCTGATTTTGATTTCAGAGTTGACGCCTTGGGCACTAGTTCAGTACAAGCAACCACTATCACGGGGAAAATTGTTGATGCATTTGTAAAGCTGTCAGCTTAAGACAGCAATCATAAGCTGACACAAAATATGAAGGCCATCCAGTTTGATCAATGTCATCCAGAGAGTATGGCATTTGTATAGTTTGTTTGTGGGGTGTTTTTTCCTCCAAATTGCATGAAATTATTCAATTGACCTTTTCACTCCTTAATGTTTGTAAAACACACAGCAGAAGTGAAACTGTTCCAAAGTGATCTGAGCGGTAAACTCAAATTCATAACAGCAACATAGCTTTTAGACTTACACATTTGATGCAAAGTGAGCCATGTAAAAGTGTTCCAATTTCATATAATAGGCAATAAAAAGTGTAAAATATTGAAGTTAAATGTACTCAGCAGGCTGTGTTGAATGACTCCTGAAGGGAAGTGATTTGAAACAATCTCAATGGCCTGACACTTGCCTTCTGCAGATGTCTCTGAGACTCACATCAACAATAATGCAATCAGTCTGACAGTTACCACTTGCATCTCCTGCTTTCATCTCCATGTTCTACACTGAGAAGAGATAAGATAATAGATACAGGTATAAATTACTATCATGAGGGTATGCTGCTGTTGGATTACTGGGAGAACATACTGACAAAATGACATCCCATTGAAAGATGGGACAACCAAAACCTTCAAAACTGTCCAGATATGAATGAATTTACAAAGTAGAAAGGTTTACACCTTTAACACCTGGCATAATAGTATTCCTTTCTGTCCCCAACAGAATGGTATAGAGAAAGGAATGTTTTTATGTCTTTTACACAAATTCAAAAACCCACATCTACAACAAAACTTTTTTGTGCGCATTTTTAAAGTTTGCCTTTTTGTCATTAGCACAAATCTCACAAAACAAATCTATTTGCCCAGTTGGCATGCGTATAACGTATTTAAAATAAAAGGCATTACAGTGAAAGGATTCTGACACTTTATGAAGAAGATACTTGGAAGAGATGTATTCAGGCCACCCACTGCTTGTCAGTAATAAATGAAAAGAAATTCAGCTCATACATAGGTTGCTTTTGAAATTGTCCAAGAATATCTGAGTTGTGCTCATGTATAAATAAAGAGAGCCATAAAATATTACAACAGAGAACTGTAAAGATCTGGGGCAGTTTCTACTATTAAGGCTGCCACTTAAAAACAGAATCAGTAATATGAACTTCTTTTTTGATAAGAAAATCCCTAGAAATATACAAAAAAAAACCCCAAACAAACAAACAAAAGGAAAAAAAAAATAGTAGTGTGAGGTTGAGTGGCAAGTTTAAAAAAAAGAAAATGCAACAGCCTTAAAGATATACAATATTCGCAGCCTCTGATAGACCGCTTGCCCACAGAGCTTGGTGAAATCATCCAAAGATGAAAGGGCACATTGGTTTTGAAGGCTCCAGGTTAATTTGCCTGTATTCAACCGCAACTGAGCGATGATCAGAATAACTGCATATTGAAACTGTAGAGAAATGCAGTAAGTATGCTCCTTTGCAAATTGACTGATCTGTTTTTAGTGTCTTTTATTCCTCAGCCGTCGGCAAAGTTAGTTTTATTAAACTCACTTGAGAGTTGGAGTATGGGAAGAGGAAGAATGCAATCAATTTGGGTGCAGAGCCAGGAAAACTTGTTTTAAAATTGGAATCTTAGGCATTGGCCTTAGTAGAAGGCTGTGCTTTCAGAGCTCTCTTTTCTGTTTCAGTCTGTTTCACTTTTATTTGTGTTTCTTCTCCTTCTCCATGAAAAAGTGTTGAAATGATGTATGCGATATGATGTGAAATACTGATATAAATCAGTCCAATTATAAAACAGAAGTCATAAATCAATAACATGTAGCACAATGCATTTATATGTATCTGAAGAATAATGCTGAAAAAGATTTTTGCAACTTAAAGCAACTAGGACTTTTTTTTTAACTTTAGTTTAATTAAACAATAAAATAAATTTAAAATAGCTTTTCAGAAATATACAGAAATATCTGGTGGTTACACAATTTCTCTTCCACATAAGAGAAAAGATGACCTAACCTAAGTTAATGCGGGGGGGGGACCTGAGGCAAAGCAAACACAAACGCACTACAGCTGCTCCATTTTACTTGGATTTCTTGGAGTGAATACATTATGTATGCTGCCAATGTGGCATTCCACACATTAAATATTCTCAGGAAACCAAAGGCAGGATAATAGGAATTCATTTAAGAATTTCATCCTCTTAATTTCACATGACAGCTATTTCAAGAAGTCTTCGGCGCAAATGGCTCACCAGAAAAGTAGCTCAGCTTATATAGTATGTTGCTGTTGGATCTATGCAATAGTGTCAGCAGACTTGTCATATGAAATTAATAAGGGAGGAGGGGTCTTAGCTGCTATGGGGAGGAAGAGGAGCAGAAAGTGGGTCATACTCTGAACATACAGTGTTCACTGCATTACAAGAGTGCGACCCTTGGCTTTTCTTCTATATACGATGAACAGAAACAACTAAATCCACCAGCCAAATATTGTGAAGGCGACCGACACATCTCTAATTCACTAGAACAGAGACCTCTGGATGTGTGTTGCAGTGTTTGCAGTGACAGTGGTTGATTAGGAACTTAGTGTGGTGTCTCTGTGGATTTGAATAGTTACAACTCTGCTGGGAGAGGCCACTGCCCTCAGGGAGTGCCATTGCCACGATGGCACTTCATGGCATTAATGTGCTATTAATTAACCACATTAATGCCAGGAAAAAATTTTAGTCAGTGGGTTCATGTTGTGGTTGATCAGTAACCACAGCCTTCATGAAACGTCACGGACGGTGTTATTTTTAGTGGTGTAAAACTCACTTGTACAGCAGACCTTATGCTGACAACCAACACTACACAGCTGGATTGAAACCAAGCTGTGTACTCTTGTTCTGTAGACTACCAGTGCATGGAAGCAGCAGTAGACTCCGTGGGGAAGCTGCCACAGTACACTGCCAGTCACTGGATAAACAAGCAAACAGGAACTGATGTGGCATCTTGATGTATTCCCACTGTCATCCCTACACTAAGAATTATGCTATAAAAAGACTAAAATACAGTTTTGGCCTAACAGTTTTGCAGGAACATCTTTTGTGCAGCTTCTGTTCTCATTGGGAGAAATACTATTCACCAGCACTTAACAGAAACAGAATGTGAAATCATTGACTTGGATGAATAACTGATGTCACAGCACATCAGTTTTTCTGATACCTCATACCTTGAAGTTAAGTAATAGGTCAAAGCACTGGATGAATTGGAAGCTTGAGATTTACTGTGGGCCACAGAAGCCTACATAGCACACAGATCCCCTTCTAACCATATTTGGAATATCTACAGTACATACACAGCAGCATGATTAGAAAGAAACTCAACAGTCTCACTAATGATTACAAATCATTCATGTTTAATTCAGTTTTGTTGCTTGCAGTGTTTAATTTGCCACTGTAGTTCCACTCACACCACTAATAAAAAGGGACCTTCATGTTTAAAATATTAAAGTCAACAAGTGGAGAGTTAATACAACTATTACTTGTTTTAAAATATACATTTGACCTCGTTTTCTCCACCACATTCAAGCATGTAACACATGTTTTTTGTTTTGACAATTCAAGGAGCGCAACAGTTATTTTCCCTAAGTGATTCTGGTGGAGGTTTCTTCCTGTTAAAAGGGAGTTTTTCCTTCCCACTGTAGTCAAGTGTTTTCTCAAAGGGGGTCGTTTGATTGGTGAGGTGTTTTTCCGTATTACTGTAGGGCAGGGGTCTCAAACTTAAATGAGCTGTGGGCCACTGCTGGCACTGTCATCTCATTGGTGGGCCACTTTAGTGTTCAAGTAGTACAAAACAACAACAAAAACAACAACCAACCAAACAAACAAACAAGAAAACACCCACAAATATTTCAGAAAATGCAGTGTTTGCTTTTTTTTAAAATTTCAAATATTGCATAACAAGATAAAACTTGTTTTAACATTGCACTCAACAACAAACAAATCCTCCCTAACAAGAAAAGTAACTTCAAGGGCCAAATTGCATTTTATTTCTTCACTTCAAGTAGGGGTGACGTGGGCCACAAGTGGCCCCTGGGCCGCGAGTTTGAGACCCCTGCTGTAGGGTCTTTACCTAACAATATGCGATTTGGTGCCATCCAAATAAAACTGAATCCCTGATCTGCAAAAGAAGCATGAATTCAATTCTAAAATTAGCTGGCAAACATGGAAAGATTTGTCGGTGTTATTGTGTGTAATTTTTTTTTCATTTTTATGCTTTTGATTTTAAATGAGATGTGGGGAACCTCTGTTTGAAACACAAGATAAAACTGAGATTTCAAACTACTGATCAGATCCCTCTTAAATGTGTTCACCTTTCATTGCCATGCTTTCTGTGAGGATAATGTGGGACAGGATAGTGGAAGAGATAATAAAAATTCAAGTCCCCAACAGATGTGCACTACATTAAAAGGCAGCTCTGCACCAAAGATGAAAACCTTTAATACAAGTTCAGAGGCTTAAGAGAAGAAATCGTACCATTCATTCACTACCTTCCTATGAAAAGCCATGCAAAATGTACCAATGCTCTTTGTAATGCTTGCCCTTAATGCAGTGAAGTAACTCACATTATTCATATGTGCCATGTGGAATTAGCACTAATATACAGAGAGTTTCAGCATGTAAACAAATGATAAGCTGCTTCCATATATGACCTAAATTTGAGAAGAAATATAGCACTAATCATGTTTCCGCCAGTAGTGCACTGCAAGTCAGGTGGGGGTGGGGCTGTTTAGTAATCAGCAATGAGTGTCTCAGAGGAAATGATATTATAATCAACATCGTCACTATGATGAACAACTTTAGAAAGCTGTGGCTTTTCTTTGGACCTAATGGTTTCGCTTCAAATGTTACAGCTTCTACTTTAAGGGTGGATGCTTCCAGTTTGTGTCTCTCTCTTCAGTTTCACTATCACTTGGTGAGCGGCTTTCAAGTGTTTGCAGACAAGTTGGTGTCCCATATAAACTACTTGCATCTGTGGCTTCGACTACTAGCAAGGAGGTTTTTAGCGCAGCATCGTACACCTCCTAGGGCCAATTTAACCTAGCAACAGCAAGCAACCTCCTGCAACCACTTGCCAACTGGCCTGTGTGGCTGGAGCCTTCGCTAACTTAACAGTTCTACTTTTTGTCTAAAAAGATTGACTCGAATTTCTGCCCAGTAGAGTGATTGGCTTGTACTACGTTGATAGAACGCCACCAAATCTATACTGGATCCGAAGTAAAGCTGTTAATTTGTCAAGTCAATTGATGCCTGTACGTTTGATGGGTCGATATGGGGGCTAATCTTTATTCTCAAAAGTCTGCAAACACTCAGCAAAATGAAAGCTAAATTTTTAATATACAAATAAAGAGTCAACTGCTCTACCACCCTAACTACCTACTTCATGTGGTGTAGGTTATAGGGTTCACACTATGAGCCATGCACAAACAAAGTGATTAGAACTCAGTTTTTGAATTAATCAAAACAAATGAAACAAGTTGTGATCAAAGCAGTTCAGTGTTGGACTCTGTGCTTGCTTTGATACAAACTTAAATAAAACTTCCCTCTTTACTTCAGCTTCCTCTTACATGTGCCTGGCACAAAGAAAAGAGAGGTTCTTGCTAACACAGCAATTTAAATTCTGAGAGCACCTCATAGTTTAAAAGACCTACTTAGCCTTGTGAAACAACAGCCAAAGCCATAGAGAATAAAAAAGGAGGAGCTATGAGGAGCATTTAAATAAGTGAGGTTGCTTAAGATAAATTTGTACACAGAACAACTGCTCAAAAAATACTCACTCATAGAAAACAAAATACAGCAGCCCCTTCTTGAGTCAAATCCAAAAAAGGCATGGTGTTGCTGGTCATAAACTAAGTGTGTTATGCATTTTTGTTGCTTCCACTGTTGTTGCTCCTCCAGATGCTCTACTGAATAATTCCTACTTGAATGCAACATGAAGGCAGAGGGCCATTAAAAAGAACATTTAATTGGATAGATGGATGTATATATACAGAACAAGTGACCCTGGACAACATTAAACTTATACAGGTCAGTGCTCTGCTTTACATTGTACATGGAACAGTATTATCTGTGCTAGCAGCATGCATCCGTTATATTTCTCAGTAGTCACATAATATTGAATATGTGCTGGTGTACTGACAGCTGTCATTATACAGTTCAATTTTTCAATGAAGTAGTGAGCTGATCAGCCAGCCGGACAGGAATTTACTTAATCCCAAACTATAAGCATGACATGTTTAGGTTTTGAATGATCTGTACAATGCTATTCAATCACCCTGCCCCCAACTACCCTTCGGCACCATAAGGGTAATACTCCAGCAACATTGCTGCAAATGCCCAGCGGTTTGAACTAATCTATACTGACATAACATGAGTAAAGTCAATAGTAGGTCTACCCTACAGTACACTACAGGGCGACAAGGAAGACAACGATAATGGATAGAGGACATGATAAAACTGCATCACACTGCAGCATGACCAAACCATTTATGCATGTCAGGGTTTTTCCTTGCTCAACATAAGTCTTTGAGTCAGGGCTTTCACACAACCATGATGGGTCTGGACGACTGGTCCATATTACCTTATTTAAAAGAAGTTTTATAAACTGAAAATAACATTAAAAAATAATAATTACAACCATGGCGATTTTCCTTTGGAGGGAAAACAAAATTTCCTTTCCTGCACCACAACACCTGCAGAGATTAAAAGTCACTCGGCACATAATCCCAAAATCTGGGTGATGGAAGAGCGAGACCAACTTTGCCTATACCCCATATTCAGCAAAAGCTTAATCAGTTGAATTCAACAAAGCTGAAATATCCGCTCACAGTAACAATAATATTCTTGATTGATTAAAATGAAGTAAGTCTCTTTGCTTATCCCTTGTGGGACCCATCTACTGGCACAAAAATGACAATAAAAGCACAGGATGAACTGCAAGAGTCTTTAGGTCACTTCTTTAAATTTAGACTTGAAGTCTAACAATTAATACACTACAGCTATAAATTAGAATCAGAATACTTTATTAATCCCTAAGGAAATTATGTGTGATTTGTAGTTTGTGTTAGTCTTGGGATAGGTAGACCCCATCCCACATTTTCTAACTCAAACACTTCAAACACACAGCAATTCACACTGGAAGAAATACTATTTAATTCAACATGTCTTTGGACCTTCAGAGTGTGGAGATTCAGAAATTCTTTTATTGCTGCCATATAACCTGCATTATTATAATTACATTAATAACATATTTTACAGCATTATTCTATTAGTAATATTTTTTACAGGGTTCATATTGTATTGAAGATGTTTGTCATCACATTGACCTTTTCTATTTACAGGTTTAGTTATGATCAATCTATACACATTGCATATTTGTGCTTATTTGGAGTTGATGTTCCATCCAAAAGGGTCTTAAGCTTCACTGGTGCGACTGTCCAGGTGATACATGCTGAGGGAAGATGAGAACATAGAAGGTTGACTGCATGGATGCTTACAATACACATAAATCTAGTAATAGGCCTGAGCGAAGGCCCAAATGTATTTTGCTTCTTTTGTAACCTGTTGCATTTTAGTCTACTTGGTGACTGATGACGAGGGTCAATAATTAGTCCTTAGAGACCCTGAAGCTTGAAATTTATTACCTTGTATGGAAGGTGTTATCAAAAAGAGAAGTTTTATGTCTGTTTATAGCCATTAAAGATGTACAAGATGTACCACTGACTGTAAACAATGTATTTTTAATCTGTAATTGACGTACGTGGGGGCATGATCCCCAAATGCTATAAAATCAGCATCCAGTGTATTTTTGTGAGAGATATATGGGGAGATATATGCTGATATCTCTTCTCCTGTGTGTAATAAACTCACCGTTTGATTGCACTCTTCTGGGGCCTCCGTGGTTTGTTTCACTGCTCTGCATTTTGATTGATTTCGCGACAAGAGGAAAACACTTAACATCGAACACAGAAAGGTCCCAGCAGACTCCAGAATTGAAACCTGGGGCCTTCACCCAGTAAGGTGCTAATAAGTGCTAACCACTGCATTACCGTGCCATCAGAAGAGATTAAACTATTTTTAAGGCGACTCGAGGGAAGCACTGAAGGAAACTGAACAAAAACTAAAGTCACCAGTCCACTCCTGTGATTAACGTCCATGTGCAGGTGGCCAGCATACTGTTACACTTGTGCTCGCTTTAAACTCTGTGCTGGTGTTTTAAAACCAACTTTGTTCAACAAAAGCCATTCTATTCAATCTCCACTTTATTGTGACAAAGGCAGAGACAGCTGTCAGCTGCTGTAGATCTTGTATTTTGCCAGCCTCTATTCAGGCTGTCTTTTCTTCTGTCAAAAGGGGCCTGCTGGTTTTGTTTGTCCTCTGATCCTCTGGAGAAGCAACACAGAAAAAAAAAAAATCTTATAAAGATTTCTTCTCCAGGACGGTTTTCAAGTGAGGCACTGCAGCGAGGCCTTCTGGGGAGTTGAAGCCCATTGTTAAGACAGCTATAAAGGGAGCTTTTCCAAAGAGGGATTGGGCTTGATGAAATGTGATGTACGCTTTACTGACAAATGATGAATAATCTGGTGCATATCTTTAAAAAAAAAAAAACCAAAAAAAAAAAAAAAAACCCCTCTATCATCTTGTCTGAAACAAAACTTCTGTTTCAGACTATATCTATGCAGCACAGACTCCCATTCCCACCATCTGTAATTTCATGAGCAAATAAATCAAGCTTTCTCTGTGTTTACAGTAGTCATCGTTTGTGTTTTAAATGATCCAGATAATATATTTTAAATATTTGTTATTTTTTCCATGTCACATTTTCAGAACATGGCTTGTTGTGTCACCAGCACTTAGATCATTTACAACTTAATCAGCTTTACTGTTTTTCCCCTCTCAAAGTCAGTAACAGGCCCTTTGGGTCTGTGTGAACAAGTCGTGCGTATAGAATCGGCAGAAAAGCACATTGCTCACTGGGAACTGATTGAGCTAGAGACTGAGGGCAGAAGGCATTATGTGGTTACAGATGCAAACCGCTGTGGTTCATGAATACCAGACAGAATAGGGCCTGAGGACATACTGTACTGTTAAAATCAAACAAAGCAAATGGGAGACCAACAAGTTTTTTAAAAAATAGAAGAAAAAAAATGGTATGGTGTGAAGAGGCTTTACTAAAATATCATGTAAACATAAACTACACAGCCCAAACCTAGGTTTTAAAACATCCCTGTCTTGTGGTTAATAAGGCCTGGAAAATATAATACAAACATTGAACTGATCTCTAAATGAGAGCATACAATATTATAGTTCTAAATGGTCTAAAATTTCAGCAGAGGAGAACTGGTGGAGGAGATGGGCTTACCCTTAAGCTGCTGTATGCTATTCCTGGTGAGAAAATGGGCCGTACTGGCCTACATACCTGTATCCTGCAACCGTTTAATGGACTACATCTGATGAAGCTGAAAGGCCAAACTGCTCCGAAATCTGTTTCCATAACAGTCAATTTTACCTGATTATTTTACTTTCAACTTTTCTTTACTAATGAGCTACCGAATGAAGCAGAGTCATCGTTCACATTATAAATGAATGAAATAATCGTGCATGTCTTTGCGGTGCAAGTACTGAGACGGATCCAATGGGCCAAATTTAATGAGCCAAAATGTTTGACCGACTTCCTACTGAAATGCACCACGATGACATAATACTCAAAATGTTAAACACACAGTGGATGGCAGGAGAACCACAGCTTAACGTTCAGGAATTGGCCACAACAGTAAAACCACCTGCCTAATAATGTGTAAATCTGACCCGTCATGGCATGGAAACAGGACCTCAGGGGGTGTCCTGCAGTGTCTGGCACTGCGACATTGGCAAGAGATCCGTGTGCTGGCTTCAAAAGCAGAGTAAAACTTTTCATAGGTGATTGCAATGCAGATGGTTAAAGAAAACTTTCCTAATTAGAGTTTCAATAATAAAGCAAATAACAAAGCGCCAAACACAGCATAAGGCTCACTTGATACAAAGAAGCACAAATACAAGGACTGCGGTCCTGACCAAATATGAGCTCAATCCAACTAGAAAGCTGCATCTGGCTCACTACCCCCTCAGAACACATTCATTCATTGTTGATGAGCAGCATTTTAAACTTGTATCAGCTTTGGAAAGACAAATAATCAACACCAGTACTCTCTTGCCTAAGCACCACTGCTGTGAAAAACAACTGTGCCTTAGGTCTGTAAGTGTAAAAATATGCCGGGACAGTGTCCATCAGTGCTTCTAGCAAGAATTCACTCTGACACGCTGTTACAATACAGACTGTTTACCATTTAACCAACGGTAAACATCAGTTTTCTTCACTATAATCAAATCCCAAATCCATCAGTCACACCTTCCTCTCGGAGACAGGCTGTTGAAAATAAGCCAAACGTGTCGCTGAGCTTTTCATCTGGCCGGCCTTGGACCACTCGCCGAGTGTATTATGGACTGAATGGATTTGGTTAATGCCAAAGCAGAACAGCTATCCTCTGCAATTACATTAACTAACAGTCCCTGCAGTCAACACAAAGAACAGTTGTCAGGATGGGAGAAAATCCCTCGAAATAAAATGACATGCTGTCAGTCAGTCATCACGGCAGACTGATCCACTGTCCACAGAGGTTGGAAGCTTTTTAACTCTTGTTCATTTTTTTTCCTGTGATTGTTGTTTAACCAGTGAAACTGAGCAAATGTTATATTCTGGCAAAGAGTGAGTATTGTTAGAATCATCGACCTCTAGGAGAAGGGGAAATTTAAAATATTATTATATTTTAAAACTGCAATATATAACTTCTACAAATATTTATAGATCAGAAGACTTGTGTATAAGAATTTGCTAGAAATCCCAAATTACTCACATCTCTTAGATTTTTTTGTGTAAAGTATCAGCAACAAAAACACTTTGGATACAAACTGTATTTTGAGATGCTGAAACTGGCTAATAGTAATAGTCATTGATAATGGGATGAGACTTAACGATTGAGAAATTTTATTTGTAACATTTAAAAAAAGAATTACACTATAATATTTGGCACGCTGTATACACATTTCTCCATATGGCTATAATAAGTACAGAACAGAAACCCTACCACACTGTCCTAAATGTAAAACTCGTGTAGTCACCAAATTGCATTATTTGCAGGAATGCATGAAAACTCAAATGTTTGCAAAGGTTTCTGCCTCCCTTAAAGAAAAGGCGGCCGTTATTCAGTCTGTTTTAATGTTATCAAAGAAAAGAATAATGGTCAAATGGGTCAGCGATGATCCTTTTTCCATTTCCATGTGGAAATCTCTGATCTCAGAGGTTGTGAACATGGAAAAACATAGCATCATGTACCATTTCATTCTGGATGTCACAGCCTCTTTTGCCTTATATACAGTCGAGTAGCATCACTGTAACATTATTTGTTTGTTTGTTTTTGTATTTTGTTTGTTCATCTACCTTAAAAACGACTCACTAAAGAAAAATATTAGAACTGTTTGCCACTATAGTAATTCTTGGAGATTTAAAACAGCTGTAGGTGTTGTGGTGTATTCTAAGCAGGAATCCATGGCTACAGAGCCAAACAGCTGGAGCTGCAGCAAATCTTTTATTATAAAACACCACATTTTTCATTTTATGTGCTCAAATTCAATTCCAGTGTGGATTTAATGCCCCGGTTTGGAAGTGTGAAGGGTGCTAAAGCAAAGGATTATGGAAGAGTGGGATAATGTCTTCCAAACGCTTGAACTCAACATTTTCTGACATGGCATTCTGGGAGATACGTGAAATAGCGATCTAGGCACATTTAGGCTGCTTATGGAACAGTAAATCCAGAAAAAGAGAACACTATTAGGAATTTTTCCACATAAAATCACCTTAACTTAATTTAAAATTTGTACACTGAGGATCAGAGGGCATTGTAAGTCTTAGTCAGTCAATTCAATTAGATTTAATCCAGTTAAGTTTAACACTAATATGGAAATGTTTTGAGTAAACTAACACTACAATGAACCTCAGTAAACCTTTGCCAGAGACTCCAACACATCCTCAAAGAAGAATCACTTGACGTCAGCACTATCAAAGAAATTTGTCACACTCTTCATCACATTCGCAGCAAAGTAAGCATATTAAATGCAATGAGACAGCTCTTAAAGACCCAGCATTTATTATCAACTTAACTGCAAGAGATGAAGTAAAAGTATCCTACCTTGTGGGTGTAAGGTGCTTGTCCCAGGTTAATGCCATCTTTTGCAAGTTTATCCCGTATGAGTACTTTGAGCTTCAGTTTGGGATAAGTCACAAAGTCATTACAGTCTGTGAACCTCGGGTTATGGTTCCCAGGACAGGAGGCCTGGTGCACTCCTCCAGTCTGTGCGTGACACCTCGACGTCCCCAAGTCACCCACTCTGTCTGAGTATGAGATGTGGTGGCAGGCGGAAGCATCCAGAGGCTCTAAGGTGAAATAGTACCCAGGTGCTTTCCTTTTGTCCTCCTCTTTTAACGCTTGCACTGCTGTGAGCAGCCTGTGTCTGTGATACTGAATGCGGACCCCGATAGCATCCAGGTCTGGTTCTCCAATCTGCTTACAAACTTCCAAGTCATCATACCCATTGTCAAGGAATGACTCCACATACTGGGCCAGGTGGAGCTTAGACAGCCACTGGAGGACGAGATTTGGCCCCTGGCTCATCTTAAGACTGGAAATAGAGAAAAAAAATTAAGTGCACATCATCATCATCATCTCCATTTACACTGGTGCTGCTGTGCTGGGTCTGTGCAGTGGCAATCCAGCACTGTGGTCCGTAAGACTTTACACACAGTCTCCAGTTCACTTCTCCAAAGCAAACACATGTATTGCTTGTGGATAGAGCATTAGACAGCAAAGCAGACGCATATCAGGAGACAGCAGGGTACTGTCAGCTGCCCTTTGACCTCACCCACTTACGCTGAGACACCTGCACTTCCCACGTTTTCCGGTTCAGACTCTGTTGCTGTCACATCGCTAAAAGTTTGGGAAAGGGCCAAGGGTTTCACAGAACAATTTCCCCCTTTGATGCAGTCAGCTAGACTTCTAAATGCAAGGCTGCTTAGCTAGTTTGAGCAGTCAAGGGAAGCGTAAAGTTACCGTTAGCGGCAGAAAAACTCTTTAACTGAGTCCGCTGTGTTTCTGTTAGATTTAAAAATTAAAGCACAACGATCATAACGTCAAAGAGTTGGTGTTGGTCAGTGTGCGTCGATCGTCTTTGTTTCATTCATCACGGCGGCAGCTGAGCAAGACGCGGAGGTCCATCAAAAACATTCATCCGAAGCACAGACTTAAGAGGATGTGGTTTCAAACACATCAATATATAAAACCTAAAATACAAATGGTACAAAATAAATCACAGAAATCGTCTATGGCTATTCAGAGAACACGTGTTGCGGCTTACTTTGTCCCCGGCTTTCACCGTTTTCAAGTTTGCCGTCCCTCCGCTCCATCCGCCGGTTTGTCAGACAGTGAGGATGCTGCTGCTCCTGATCTTTACTCACCGCTGTAGTTTCTGTCCCGCTGGACGACGGGAGTTCTTAGAGCGCCGGCGCCACCTGCAGGGGCTGCTGGGAAATGTAGGAGCGGCCGCTGAAATAATCAAATCAAATCCAATCAAAGCACACACAAAAACATTACAATAAAAACAAACAAAAATAATAATGTAAAAGTAATAAAAAAAAAATACTACCAAAAGTGTTTATTTCCATCTTTCACCTTAATTTAATCATTTTAATTTTGAATTTTAAATTTATTTCACATTTTTTTCCACATCTAGGTCAGCAAATGTGACAAAACCTTTAATAAGTAAAATAAAAACATACCAAAGTCAACAACAAATTTTCAAATAATCACTAAAACTTACACATATTTAAACTTTTCTGACCCTTGACCAAAAGATTACACAAAGCAGCTGCTGTATCTGTATGGATGCTTGTTTGTGTCATTCAAAAAAAACAACAACCAAAAAACAAAAACAAAAGAAAAAGTTATTGATAGGGAAAAATTATTTTCTTTGTTTTGTTGTTGTTGTTGTTGTTTAGCATCAGCAGAAAGTCTTCAAACTAACTGGATCACTGGCACTCATAATAGTATATTTTTATAGGCGTTTAGTATACCAATATGATTAAAACACCACGAGTACCTATAAATATCTATTACATAACTTATTTATATGAATTATCTACCCTGCCAGATATAAACTTTCCAAAACACAAAAATGTTGATTAATACTACATGAGAATAAGTAAACAAAGACTTTCCAGAGGTCTTTCACAGTGGCAGAGCAACTGCAAAAATTAGTCTCTTCTCTGAAAGTTGAGAGTGGAGATGGAAATTTGCCTGAATGTCTAAATCTGGCAGATTTAACTCATAAGCTTAAACACACGTATTCTAAAGCTGTCCATTAAAACGATCAGGTCAGTGTCAGAGCTGCCCCAAAAGTCTTTGAGCAAGACATAATGATCCAGAACAGCCACTGAACTCTGACCTCCGGAGGCCAAAAGATTCAGGTATAAAAAAAATAAAATGGAAAACACATAACTCATTACGGTTGGTTTTACATTTATTTTCCATTGCACAATAATATCTATATATACTGTATCTACAGTCTAAATTGTGGCAGCAGATAAAGTCAGACATCCATGTGAAATTTATTTTAATAAAACTGTACAAAAATTGCCTACTATGAGAAAATACTGCAACTCCACAGATATTCATCCCAGAAGACAGACGGATGGAAGTATGGCGAGTGAGAAACCCTCGAGCTCTCCTGCACGGTGCTGTGAGCCTAGCTTCCAACTTCAATGCGTTTTTACAGCGCAGGGAGAGCAAGAGTTTTCATGAAGCAAACAGCAACATTAACAGATGTACCAATAAAAAATAAATATAATCTCTCGCATGTGTACAATTGGCATGATCAAATGAAAATGGGACGCGCTCCAGATGTGTGAAGAGAACTTCAGTTTTGTTCAGCATGGTGGTTAATACAAATGCTAGAACAGACAATCTCTAAGAGGGGATAATACATGGTTGTTTCAAGTTTGTAAACACTTAATATCATGCATCCTTCAATGTGCAATAAGAGACCATTTAGGACATATATGTTGCAAACTGAAGCACTTTAAAGTTGAGGCCACACTTTGTGAAAAGACTCAGCGGCTCACTCAAAGGAGGATGGTTCGTTCTGCAGGAGAAAAGCTTAAATCTGAGATGAGCATATTAAATATATACCAGAAAACGTTCATTGTCATGTCTGGATGATGGATATTTATGCACAGCCATAGCTTGGACATTAATGTTGACATGGAAAACAAATCTGAGAGTGAAGAAATCAGCATAATTGGCAAATGACATAAATAAGCATAGGTTCTGTCATGTTTTGGTCCTTTGAAACATAAGAAAATGGGACAGAGGAATCAACACTTAAAAAAATCATACTAACAAAATCATTTTAAGTACAAAAAATAGTGCAAAACCCACATAACTGCTCTTCCAAATGGGTTTATCTCAATAGTATACAGTAGATTTAAAATCAGCCATCTAAAAGTGAAGGGTTTTATTTGAAAATGCCGTATCTTCATATTGCAACTGCTCATCCAATGTTTTCTAGGTACGTTTTCTTTATTTCAGTGATTTAACACACCGAAATAAAAAGAGGTTTCAAACCTCCTAGCAGTTTCTAGGATCAAGTATTCAGTCAATTTCCATTTCCATTGCTGGATATCCCAGTTTGGAATGAAACTCCTCTGGTTTACTTTACACGTGTCCAGCAGTTTGGGGCAGTAATGAAGGTGTCAAGCCCATGAGACGAAGCAAAGCCAATCTCCTCCCTAAACCCAGCCCCCTTACACACAGAAGATTTCTTAAGAGTGTCATCAAACTATCCTGACTGACTCTTAACGCCTGGGGAAAAATGAATCAAGACAACTTTGTGAAATTAAGCAACTCTTTGGTGTCAGAAAAAAACATGGCCGCAAGCATACGGTATGTCACATTACCTGAACCCGCACTGTCAGATTTGTGTCCAGCTGTTGCGCTATATACAACATTTGGCAGCAAACTGAACTGACAAAGTCTTGTCCCCTCTTTTCAAAATAAAAGCCCGACAGATAATGCTCCTATATTGACACAAATAGCAGCATATCCTCACACCTCATGAAAAAGAAATCTAATCTAATTACAATAGGATTCCGGTTAATCACATTGAAAAACACTGTCAAGCAAAAACAAAAACCTCAAAAGACCTATTGTAATACATAGGTCAATATATTGTTATATAGACATTGGCGCCCATACACATATTCCTGAATATATGTATGTTTACAAAGACACAGATATACACGTAGGTAGAGGTTAGCATATATGCGTCATGAGGCAAAGGCAGAAACAGTTTTTTTAAGTTAATGGTTCAGAGAGAGATGACCAACGGCACTGCGTGGAACACGTGTATGTGCTTGGTCATTTCTACTGGCAGCTACAGATACAAACACAGCGTTATCACTTCCATTGTGCTGTAAGAGACACATGCTTTTTTCCCTACACATTGAGAAACAAGACCGAAAAAAAGAAAGAAAAAAAAATTCAGCTACAAATGTATGCCAATAAAAATTTGAATGATCATATATAGATACATCTTTAAGACAGGTAAAACTTAAATTTGTAACCAAAATATATATATGTAATTATATTAAGGGCAATCTTAGCCTTGCCCATCAACACATCATCCTTCTCATACATGACTTTGCTATAGCCCCTTGAAAGCCTGAAGAAAATAAGCTCTTCAGGGATTTTCCAGTGTATACACTCTTATCAATTCATTTTTATGATAGGTCAATGTAAACTCGTCATTGGGGTAAACATTTTCAGCACTTTCTTTTTCGCATTTAATAGACAGAAGAAACAAAATAAAACTTAATGCCCAACTTCATTTACTCCCCAACTATTATTCGCTTCCCATAAATAATTACATTTAAAAATAAAACAGAGTGATTCCATAAATTCACCATTTGTCTTTCTCACCCAAAACCCACTTGCTTGGTAAAAGCTGTAAAAAGGTATGGTCGGTGATGAACTAGTGTACTACCAGCCCTTATTTGGTGAGAGGCAATAGATTCAGAATCTCCCTGCCCATTTATTTACTCTTCTAAGCACTTCAAAGGCCCTTTCTAGACAAAAACAATATATTAAAAAAAGAAAGATAAGCCATACTTACAGATGCAAAAAGACAAACTCCAAAATAATTTAGACAGAAAAACAAACACAAGTCCTTCAGTGATTTAATCATTACTACAGAAACTTGCACGTTCATTTAGTTGATTAGATTTGAAGGACAAGGGGTCATCAGACTTTCCTCCTCATTTAAGTCCACTGTGTTTGGCAGACACCATAAAGGGCAGAGAATGACCAAATGCAGTCACGCTAAAAGAACAGCACTTTATATCTTTTTATATATGCCTGATGGATATATGAAAGGTCCTCTCTTCTCCTACTGTGTGGACTGATGTTAAATGAACATCATCACTCTCAGGTGAAAATGGAATGAGTCTCTCCTAAGAGCTTCTCTTCTTCCATTTCTTTCCTCTTTCCATCCTTCACTGCATTGCACTGGACAGTGTCTGCTCTGCAGAGGTCCTCGGGTGACTGAGGTAATGCAGAGGGATAATATTACGCTGAGGGAAAAAGAAAAAGAAAGAAGAAAAAAAAAAAAGCACAATTCTTTTGCGCATAACTCCCCCGTGGAGAGAAATAGAGAAGAGAAGTAGAGGGACCTGCAGCTCCTCAGAGATACTGGTGTGTGAAATTACAGAGTCCGATGCTCCACACGCTGCCATCAGAGCTGGTACCACTTTTTATCTTTGTATTTCAGCATCATCTGAAGGAAGTAAAGTGGGGAAAAAATGTGAATCAGGATTAATGTGACAAGCTGAAAAAGAAAAAAAATTATACAAGCGCTCAAACAGATGCCATGCACGTACATCATGCGCATGTTTGGAAAAGGACTCTGCGCTGGCCATCATGGCTGCTGTTCTCTCCTCCAGCTCGCCCAGCTTCTGCCCTCTCTCGTCCAGAGCTATTCTGGCACGGGCAAGGTCTCCCACAACTCCCGATGCGGCCCCCTTCATGCCTTCCATGTTGCCTGGGCCAGGGATGTGCTGCGCCAGGCTACGAGACGCCTTACCTGCAGATGTTTCTCCAACTAGCAGAGACAAAAATAGATATGCAGATGGTTTGTTGACAAGTTGTTTTTTTCATTTTCCCCTAAATGAAAGGTCACCTATCATTTTACCAAAGACAGTGGAATAAAAGCCCTAAAAAGGTTCAAAGTGTTTTACACATAGTACGGGATAGCTAAATGAAGTTTCAATTGTGAAATACTTACATATAGATATATATGTAATAACAATAATACAAAAATATATGAAACATTTAATTCAGAAGCCTGATTTGTGTGACTGATGAAAACTACACATTTAAAACACAACTGCATTAAGTATTCAAATGCAAACATATATTTAATTGCACTCTGAGGTTTTGAGAACTCTTTATGTAATACTAGAAGGCACTCTGTACTCACAGAGGTCCTCCCTGTCCAGAGACTGAGCTCCTCCCCCAAAAAGGCCTTTGAAGAAACCTCTATTTGGAGCCTCTGGTGTCTCCACTGGGGTAAATAACTCACTGAGCATCTCCTGCGAAGGACAGAAACATCAGTACATGTATTTCAATATATTGTCCCTGAAGATATACAGACTCAGGCAGACTTTTTAAATCAACCTGATTAAGGCCTGTATCTCCCTGAAAGAGAAAAATGAAAAAGGAAATGAACCCGCACCTTCAGATCATCTACTGAATTATCTGTAAGCAGAAAAGCACTTCACCTTTCTACTGACCTCTAATTTTCTATAAAGATAACTAAGAGGAATTATAATGTTGTCTAACGTTAAAATGATTGCAGTCTACAACGCAGACCTGATTCAAACAGCTGGACTACATAAGCATGCGTGCCAACATCACACCAGTTATTTTTCCTGGTTTAGACTGAGCCTATGTGAGAAGATTTATGTAAAGTAAACACAGTAAGTCCGCGTTGCTATGTTTGGCAGAAATCGCTGCCAAACTCCTTGTTATTTCTGAAATGCTTACAAATAAGAAATGTCTGCCATGTTGGACTAAATTTAACTCCAAATTGAAAGAAACAGTTTTACTGCTGGGGAGTTTTCTTGGACTGTGAGGCATTTATGCATTTTTCTCTCTGCAAAGCTACTGGCATGGAGCTGATAGTGATCTGATCATTTATCTGACCTGCAAGTTGTCACAGGTCTCCTGGCTGTAGGTGATCCTCTGGATCTCAGTAGGGGAGGTGAGATACAAAGCCTGACCCAGGTTGGAGAAGCAGAATGTTCTTGCTATCCTCATGTCTGTGAGCGGCAGGTAGTTGACATCCAGAAGAGGCCGTAGACTGGGTAAACTGTAATCACGCAAAACACCACACCAAGTTGCTAACATCTATTTATGTTTTCCTCACTTGGTATCTCTGCTTGATCAGAGATTTCAAAATATAAATAACAGCAGACGCTAGTAATGATGATACCTCAGAGTCATTATATGCCCATTAGCACAGAAACAGGCGATGCAGTTAGCCCCAGCCATCTGCACAACATCAGCCCTCAGCACGAAGGAGGTCTCTGTGATGCTGTGTTTGTAGATGCGGGTTTGGGAGGGCAGGGCCACCACCTTGGCCTGTTTCTCCGAACACAGTATGGCAAAGTGAGTATCCTGGCTCTCCTGTGACGAGGGAGGAGAGGCTGGCCTTCGCTTCCGACCCTTCTCTTTTTCTTCATCTGAAGCATTTGGGTCATACCACTGCTCAAATGAAGGGGGCAGCAGAGTTCCAGTTGCATCCAGCAGGGACATAGTTAAAATGCCTCCTTTGAGCTTGACCAGGGTGCCTGAGAAATTAGATATTTTCAGCTTAAAATAAAAAATTGGTCACAGCATAATTCAAGGTCAGCTTAAAAAGTGGCATGATAAGTTCTTAACTGCCTTCTAAAACTCGTGCCGTTTTGGCTTTAGGCTTTGTTTTCTTAACCTAAACTAACCCTAAAACCAAAACGTTAAGGTCAGGTCTGTTTACCCTTTGGCTTCAGTAAATAAACCACAAGATATACCTATCGTGTGGATAGCATGTGACTATTGTAGCACCAAATGATATCATATTGGAAACCATCTGTGTAGCTTTAGTCTATACTCTTGTCAACTCCTTGCACACACATTTCCACACCTTTATCAACATTTCCTTCCCCCTCGCTCCTTTTCAGCTATGAAGGCTGCTTTATCCTAGTTCTAATGCTTGACATTCTAATGCTTGTCAACAAAGGCCACTATGTATTCTCATGCAAATTTTATTTTAAGTTTGTTTTTTGTATTTTTTTACCGCAAGACGCAATGCCAACTGGCTGCTGTAACCTCTGGTCTCCAGCGGGTGGCAGGTTGAGGGCCACCATCATCACCGAGCCGTGGGTGGTCCCCACCAGCAGACAGGGGCTGACCAGGCTGTCTGTCTTCCTTGAAAAACTCTCACAGTAGTAAAAGGAGGAGATGGCCTCTCGAGATTCTCGGTCTATGCTGGTTACACTTGAACTGCGTGAGCGGGTGAATGAGTTATCCTTGGCATCTGGACAGCAGGAGTGAGCACAAACAAAAGGAAATGAGGAAACAATGCATGTAAAAGTGAAAGGGGTTAGTAGTTAAACTCTCCACTTTAGTATTTTAGTTCTCCAAGAAAAAGAAAACCCTGGTTAGAGATATATATTTTGGTGTCAGAGGTTTAGCAGAGAATGCCTTCCACCGTATTTATGTACTTTACAGAAATGGAAATCCACGCACAAAAGAAAAAACACCCACAGTAACATAATAAACAAACCCTAAGTCCAGCATAAGCAAAAAAAAAGCTTTTGACATTGTGATGCTCTTACAGTTTACATTCAAGGAAGCAGTTTACTTTTTCCCAAATGTGCATTTCTGGAATTAATTCTGAAAACTTAATGTTGTTTATTTAAATAAATAACTAAAAATGAATGTCCTATTATAGGATCACCCCCCCCCCCCAAAAACAAACAAACAAACAAACAAACAAACAAACAAAAACCAAACACAAAACCCCCCCAGCTGTTTTAGAACCAAGAATTATTCATGCCTCATTTTTGTGCTGATGGCAGCTTAAGAACAAGTTTTTACCCCCGTTAAAAAGCTAATGAGGGATACCAACATAAACACAAAAGGCCTTTTGACATGGGGGAAAGGCTTAAAACAACGGCGGCACGTGTGATCTTCACAAGAAAAACTGTAAACAGGAAAAGCAAGATTTTTAACACCGAGTGCAGTCATGCCACTGGAACTTCCTCAAAAAGAAGGAAACGCACACTGTGAGAGGATTAGTGTTATCTGCCAAATGACTGCAGAGTAAGAGCCATAGTAGTGGAGTGAGTTAGTACTGGTTATCCCACTTCAGCCCAAGTCAGACCAAGGCTGGTCCACTCACAGAAAATGGGGTCTGACTTAGTTCTACAGAGGTCCTCCTTCAGGTTCATCCTGGCTGTTGCCGTTCTTTTCACACAACACAACTGCTTCTTACATGTCTGAGTGCGCCTTCGTAGGAACCCACCCTTTTCTTTGAGTTTAAAAAGAGACAGTGTTTGTCTGAACTTGCAGTAAAAAAACAAAACAAAAAACAAATCCCCAAGACATCAGGAACATGACATTCACAACAACATGTTGCTGTACAGTAAGAAGTAGTTTTGCAGACCTACTTAAAAGCTAGAACCTAATACAAAGCAGAAGATTCAAATAACAAGATGAACACCTGTAAGAAAATACAAAGGTTCTTAGAAAAATGTAAGTCATTAGTTTTGGCTTACCCAGGTCAGTCTTTTGCTCACTAGACGAGCTAATTTTCCGTGACATCTTGGCTGTAACAGAAACAAATACCTGTTTTACGATGAAACAATAATGCCTAAAAAGATTGAGATTTTTTTTTAAACTTCTTTGATTGTGAATTACAATAAATGATTCAATAATTATGATTTTTACTGTTTTGTGGCATTGTTTTCAATGTGCACATCAGTGTGCAATCACTGAATAGAACACAATTTTGAGTACGATTTTTAAACCTGGTGATACCAACTGTAAGACAACTGTTGAGGTCACAGTGCATACACCAATCAGCTACAACATTAGGAACTTTGGCAAGTGAATTAAGTAATACTGATTATTTTGTTAGAATGGCACCTATAAACAGCTGGGACTATATTTAGTGCAAGGTTCAAACGAACCAGATGGGCTAAAAGGAGAAAAATGTCAAAAAGAAAAGAAGGGCAGTGCATGGACCCAAGTCCTCTCACATGGATCATTATGTGATAAATGTTCCTTGAACGTAGAGGTTACTTCCTGCCAAAAGTGGCCCGATGAGGGACAACTGGTAAACTGGGAACAGGTCTAGCTCTATTATTATTGCGCCCAAAAAATTCAAAAAGTCAAATGTGTGCAAGGCCCGTTGATGTAAGAGCTTAAAGGATCTGCTGCTAAGTTCGTGCTGCCTGATACCACAGGACACCTCCGGAGGTGTCGTAGAGCCCATGTCTCAAAGGGTCAGACAACGAGGCAGAGCTACAGAGTATTATGGAGGTAGTTTTAATGTTATAGCTCACTGGTGTATATCTTGTAAATGACACTACTTGTAATAAGACGCTGAACTCTTTTGGAAATAACATTACAATTCATCAGAATAAAAGCTGATTTTAAGGTGGTGCTTTTGGTTGTTGCCAGTTTCTTTTCTGTACAAATCCCCAAAAGTTGTCTGTTGCAGTCAGTGACCACCCTGAGAGAAACCATGAGAATACAAATGAGGTAGAGAAGCATCACAGACAACCAATAGAGCCTGTAATGTCAAACAAAGCAAGAGGCAGTTGAGAAATAAGGTAATTACAATTCAGTGAACATAGTTATGCAAAGAGAGTAGGTGGAGAGAGAGGAGGAGAAGAAAAAAAAAAAAAAATCAGTGGACAGCCAAACAGTTAACACTGAACTGAAGCCCTGGAATCAAACACACAGAGCAAGTATCTACAGTCCAAGAGAAATAATTTTGATGTTAGTGCTGTAAAGACTGAGGCGAGAAGCAGATTTTCTATGCTTTTGTTTTAGTTTCAAAAAATAAAACAAGAAAAACAAAACACACAAAAAAAATAATCCTCAAGTAAAATTTCATTTTTCAATACTATATTCTAAGTTGTGTAACAGCAGTCTACAGTATTTTGGTAAAAATCCGCATAGAAAATCTGCACCTGAAATTGAAGAGACATCCTGTCATGCACTTGATCAACATCCCTGATTCATTTTCTACAAAACCCCAAAATTATGTGATTAGTGAAAACCGATTTCTTTAATGCAATTATTCCTTTAACTGGCACAGTATGCACAGGCTTGCGTAGGATTAAGGCACAGTGTGGTTAGAACGCCGTCATTCAGAGAGAAAGAGTGAGTAATCACAAAGAATACATCTGAAAGATACAGTACCAAAGTCATTGGCAACCGTCTTGGAAAAGCGCCTGCTTTTCAACTTCACTGGAAATAAGGTTCAAAAATACAAGTCAGAGAACTTTAGTCACCGTCTAAATTCTAACTTTTAAAGGGTCATACACTTGGAAAATACAATACCCTTCTCTATGAACTTCTGCTTTTTGTCATCATCTGAATTGCAGGGTGAGGTAGAGCCTACATGACAAATGGCAGCCGATATGAAAGACGCATTTCAAAAGAAAATGATACTTTCAGTAGTTCACGCCAAGACTTACCTGAAGTAGGTGATCTGCAGCGGTCCTCTGAGGCATTGGACCCATCGTTGGAATCACACATCGCTGCAGGAGCCACAGAAATTGTAATTAAGAGACAGACAGGATTACGCTGCAGTTAATTCCTATTCCACATGTAGTAACAAGTAATAACAGCTCAAGTATTACAAAGGCAATCATACAATGAGCTAATCATTCAATTTAGCAAGTAAGCTCGGCTTCAGTTTACAAATCTACCACAAGTGAGCTCACTAAATGCATCAGTATTGGCTGTCTAGTAGCAAATCATAGGTGCATACTTTAAAGATACTCTCTCTCAAGTCTGAAATTTGACTCCATCCTCACTGCCAATGTCAAAGAAAAGTCAGTACTGAGCTTTGGAGATTTGGGGTGCTATAATAAAACCAGAGAATGTATCTCTAGGAGATAAAAAGGAAAGGCTTAGAGGAGAACAATGACACTGTGGGAAGGGGAGAAAAAAAATCTGACACAACAGGACTTACTGAAGTGAGATGAGCGTAGTTTTTTCATAGACTCAGAATACAAGATAGAAAGTCTGGACATGCAAGACGTCACAGTTGGAATGTCTTTACCAAATCACAGAGAGAGATCAACAGTAAAAACAGTGAGACAGAAAAATCTAATTGCAAAACAGAAGAAAATGTGAAGTCTCAGCTGCTTGCTGCTGAATTTCTATTCGATTCGCTGTTAAAACAGTATATGTTTCCAATAGTGTTCTTGCAATTTGCATAAATTAAAGACTGCTTTTAAAAGGCAACCAAACAAAATGCAGATAAAAGAGTCCTGCATCTAGCATCAAGCTACTGAGACTATAAAGAATGAAGACAAACAGTGACTGACAGGATGATTAGGCAAAGAGAGAAAAACACAATAGAAGACTTGACAGAAACAGCAAGGCTGAAACAAGTAAACAAGGTTTATGTATTGTTTTGTCAGTAAACAGAATCAAAAGGCAGTGCTATTACAGCAGAGCGGCTCTGCTCAGCTACAGCATCCATTCTAACATGCATGCTCCACTGTCTTTGCTCCTTCCAACTGAACAGATGGAGAATCCGCCAGCGATGCCCCCTGTTGAGGGAGAGGAGCTACTGCAGGGGGCGGTGCTCACAGTGCGAAGTCAGGGCAGCTGCCAAGTGTCAGCTCTGCCTCCCTAACCCACCTCCAACAGCCTCCAAAAGTGTTCAGCAAAAAATAAAGGAATACAAGGACCGTAGCAAATTATTTACTGTATTTCAGTGAAATAAATGTTATCCAGGGTGACAAGTTCAGCAGAACACAGAGAGAAATCAATAGAAAAAGAAAGAGTGTTTAACTGGTCGAGTGCAGCTCACCTCCGGAAGGCTTTGCTTTACGTGGGGAGCGAGGCTGCCTCTGAAAGGGGTCAGATGGGCTGTACAGCTCTGATGTGCCCATATGGAAAAGCAGGGTTTTCTGGAGGTAGTCCACCACAGCCAGACCGTTACTGTTTCCAAATACCACACTGAAAGACAGAAAGGTCAAAGAAGGGAGTGGAACTAAAATTATGATTTAGCCAGGCTTTATTTACTTTTGCACTTGGTTGCAAATGCTTGGTTACAGTGTTCTTTGAGACAGGATATTAATTACAATTTCTTTACCCACACAAATTTAGCACAACAACGGATACTGAGCTACGGAGACTAGTGTGGGCCCAAAGTGATGTGACCTCATGTCAAAAGCATCAGCTGTATTGAACAGAAGAGACTTACAGCCCATAGGAGGAATTGATTGCCAGGCTGGTGATCTGCTGAGGTGGCTCCCCACTCACCCACACCAGCTGGATCACCAGTTCCACCTGGTAGCCCGGAGACTGCTTCAGTGGGGAGCTCCGCACCCTGCATCAAACACACAGCAGGATACGACAGCAGGCTGCAGTTTACACTGGAATAAATTATCATCTCTGGGCAAGCTACACTCTGGATCATCATTTTTATTGCTATTATTATTACTTTAAAAGGATTTTATTAAGAGGATTCTTTTTTTCTTGTGTTTTTCATCTCGTCTGTGACAGCCTGCTTCACAAAAACAGAAGCCAAGGCCAAATTAAAAGAAATTCCATACTGTAGACATGGTATATTGTCTCGGGGGCCGTCAGAGGAGTTGCTCCCTGTTGATGGCTGAGTGGGAAGCTCACTCTCCTGAGGGCTGGAGGAAGCTCCCGGGGTTGGCAGGGTGGGGGTCTGCTCTCCTCCTGGGTCAGGAGAGTCCACATCGCTAAACTCACACTGCATTCGCACCTCCAAGAGCTAAACATGAAATAAAAAGAAAAAAAAAAGGCTTGTTCTTGTAAATGTTTATCCATTATTATCCTATTATCTATCCATCCTGACCTTAGGAATAATTTACCCACTCACTTTGTCCGTTTATTATGCCCCAAGCAATTTACCTGAACAACTTCAGTGGTAATTTCTTGTTTGCTGAACCTATAGACAATAACATGAGCCGATACACCAGCCACGCAAAGCATCCGGCTCTCGGGACACCAGGACAAGGTCTGGATGGCAAATGGGTCCTCATCTACTATATCCGTGTTTGGCTTCTCCTCCTTTCCACGAGCCCTCTCAAACACCTTGGCAGTCTTCAGCTTGTACAGCACTTGAAGCATTACTGTGGAAGGAAAATAAGGAAAATATGGACATGATGATTCCCTCCGATCAGTGCACTCTCGATAGCACAGGTTACAACAGGAAACGAGGTGGTGGTGATTAATATTGTTCTTTCAAGGAGCACTACGTTCAAAATCCAAGCAACTAGAATTAGAGATGGGAATTAGTTTGTGAACAAAGAAACCCAGAACATCAGTGACGTAGCAGCTCATCCGGCTCGAAATCCATCAGAATTCACAGGTTATTGTAATGTGTGAAGTACAGAAAGAAAGTGATAAGTTTTCTTGTCATTGGTGTGCTATATTGCACAAACTAATGAGAATTAAAATCTACTGAGAAGTCAAGGCGGCTTGCAAACAGTAATTTCTAGGGTAAAATAATGTAGTTCAACACCAAATAGAAGTGTCTGGGTTCAGTAGCATTATAACTACAGGGTCAGCCGTAACTATGGCCGTAGAAAGCATTAAAATATGTGAACACTTCAGTATGTCGTAGCCATACAACATACATATATATGTTAGGAGACCCAACCATATCTTCCTGATGTGGGAATCAACAAATAGAAGCACTTTGTTATGATGAAAAAGATCATGATTATCACCATTTAATGGGATTCCAGCAGTATGAAACATGTTTGGTAAAACAATATTTTAAGCTATCGCATTAGTTCTTTCTTTATTATACATGCATATAAAATGCATCAAGATTGTTAATCTTGTGAATGACTTTGCAAGACAGTTTAAACTGAATATTGCCGAGTGGGTCAGAAGAAAGAATTTCATGAAGCTGTAAGTAGCGTGTATAAGGTTTATGCTCTGAAAATGGAAAAATGCCAAATAGATTTGGGTGAAGACTCATTAGGTGACCACTCACACATATCAGTTTGATTCAATTCTGACCGATACTGTAGAAGTAGATCTCACGCCTTGCCACAGTGCAACTTTATGGTGAGGCATGAGATTAAAAAAACCCAAAAGACAAAACAAAAACAGGGTAATGTGCTTGATATGTACACATATGCAGATGACACTGCTTGGTTTACAGTAAAGAAAGCTTATTATGAGTTGCAACAAACAAACAAACAAAAGACATGCATCATGAACTTTTTCTAGTAAGTAATATACTGCTCTTAACAACAAAATACTCACGTGCAGAAGCATCCCAAAATTTGATTGACCCATCAGCATGTCTATTATAGCAGGAGACAGACAGAAAAAAAACACAAAACAATAAGACTTGAATTACTGAAAAAGAACTGTGCATATCTTAAAATAAGTAAGCGTGAATCATTATATTATTACTTTATTCAATCAATACAGACCCTGTGATTATGATCTCAGGGTAACTCAGTGTGCCTTGGCCCCAGTTTCCCCCACTAATGGGCCATTCCTGTTAAAAACAAATAAACAAAAATGAAGCTTCTGTCTGCGGTGAAGTCAAATGCTCATGTAAAAATCACATAGACAACACAACTGAGTCATTTACCTTCTTACTGTAACCTTGCCTCTTTTGCCAACAGCCGACAGAGTAAAGTGCAGGAATAAGTTCAGCAGGACAGTCAGCAAAATACTCACAGCAGGTCACCGGTGACTCGTGGATAGTCAGAGGATAAGGGCTTTCAAATATGGGATACCTGTCACAACAATCAGCCACGTGTTTACATTAAATATTATAAAGCATCATGCTACATGTTTTGACCTGCATGTCAAAACTTCTAGCATCTTTTGTTAACATTTGTTATCGCAGCTATATTTTGTATACTGTATTCACTGAAGTCTGAAATTTTAATAAAGTTTTATACGCTGTATTAATATAGCGTACTTTAGGGTGGGCAATGTGGATATTTGGTGTAGAATCTAGATACACAATGTCAAATATCCATGTTTTTTTGATGCAACATAATTATTAATACAACCAGAGCTAGAAAGTTGAATATTTACCCAATCTGTCCGAGGTCTATTACAACTAAATCTTTCTCAAGAAGGACGACCACAGCATAAGGCTCCTGAAAGTCTAGAAAACAAATCGGCAGAGAATTTACATGGATAATGGCATCATTTCAGTTGGTAATTGCATATGCTGTTCTGACTAGTGTCACAGCTCACCATTTGGATATGGAGTTTCACACAGCGTTAGGAAATCCACAATCGGGTAGTCCATCTCCAGAACAGCAGTGCTCTTTCCGTGCATCACAGTCAGACAGGCTCTCCTCCCCACTGTATCGTAAGACAGACCTCCAGACAGCACCATGAATGGGTCCCTAGGTTTAACAAACACGCATATTTTAATAGCTTCTTCAATAAAATTGAGTTAGTTGTGGCAGACGAAAAACTACCAGGTCTACTCAGCGGTTTATGGGTAAAGAGGGACACCAAATTTTACTGTTGTGTTTTCTCTGGAGACTATTTGGCCCATTTGATAGAACCTGTGCTGGGAGGGGCCTACTTTTTAATCATTATGAAAACTATATTAATCCCCGTCCTCAAAAGCCTGAGAAAAAATTATTAGATCGCTTTCAATGAAATGTTGCCCATTTAGTTAATGACTTTGACATAACAGCATCTCTTCAGATACTGCCAGCTGTGTCAAAAATCATTATATTTAACAAGTATCGTGAGACTGTTGCCTTGTCTAATTACTTATTAGACAGGGCCTTTTCATCAGCATAAGGACGCTGTCAAGAAGACTAGCCTGTTACATATTCAGAATAACAGGAAAGGACACTTTGAGTACAGGATATGGTTTCAAACTAGCGTCCGTTAAGACACAGGATGGGTGGGAATTACCATCACACTTACCCAGCCCTTGTTGTTTTGTATTCCACTTTCAGGATAGGCTTGCATGGTTCTGGCTTTTTTCCATCCTTAGGCTGCTTTCCTATTGGATTTCAAGATGCCAAAAACACAAAACAAAGCCCCGAAACAAAAACTCATTATATTTTACATTGCAGGAATACAGTTCATATGGTGCATACGTGTACATATGGACATGTCGGCATCCATCTGTTATACATGCAGGCCTACACTATATTTAAAGGCCTATATATAGCTTTTCCATTAATCATGCCTCTGTGAATATAAACAATAAAACTGTGTGTATACAACAGCTCCTACCATGTGGTGTGATGATCTGTACGGGCTTGGCTGGGGTTCGTACATTCCATGTGGTCAAAGTGCCATCGGAGTGGCTGCAAACAAACTGTTTGCCCTCATGGTGCCAGGCGACTGAGTGGATTGCCTGAGAAACCACGGTAGCCGTTTAATAGAGTGTGATACATATGTACAAGTAACATATGTTTGATAGTTCAGAATAGCAAAGTAACTCTACATCATTGGGGAAATCAGGGTTTATCTCAACAAAGGTGATACTTGTCCACCAATAGTTTGGGTTCCTTCAAAAGATTCATGAGTAACTAGAAGAATACATGATAATGTTATTTTGAGCTGTTTTTCATTCTCTTAAAATGAAAGAAACCTAAACATCCATTTCATTTGTCATTATAAAACTTCGGAGAGTTCTTTCATGTGTTAACTGATTTACAAAGAAACCCAACAAGACCAAACATGTTTCTCAGACAACAGTGAGGAATACCAGACAAGCTAGTTTCCTCACAAGAATTGGAACAAAGGAAAACAATGCCTTACCTCATCATAACTGTAGCGGTAGTCAGCTTTTTTGGACTTCAAATCCCACAGCACTACTATCCCAGACTCAAATCCAATCAGAAGCTGAAATAACAAGAGAAGCAAAGCAAGTAAGGCTCAGCTGACTGCTGTTAAACTACATTCTGCACAAAATTGGTTCATAATGAATCCACTTTCCGAATGTATGACAGTTATTTATTTTACATTCCCTAGTAGACTTTTATGATCATTGCTTAAGCTGGCATAAGCTGCAGTGAATATTCTGACATTTACACACACTGTAAGAAGCAACTAAGTTTTCACTTACTATGCAATCATGTAAACGATACAGTAGCTTATAACTGTATATAAGCTATATAAGTTAGTTATATATAACTCATAACAGTGAGATTCCAGAAATAAAAATCCCATTCATATGCTTCATAGGTATGAGCTATAATACTCTGTGTATTTACTTCTTTTAACAAAAGTGCAATATTTGCAGCGTCCCAGAAAAGCACTACTCTACCAACAAACTGAAATTTTAGCGAATGCCTAATTGGTGATAGCAGTAACATGAAGCCCTGTGTCAAACTGTCAACTAGCAATTAGCAGCAAAATAATATAGTAAATCCAAATGCTCCTAGCTGTTGTTGTCGCTGCCTGTTTAATTTTTTTTTTTTTTTTTTTTTTTTTTTTTTTTACAGTCACAGTGGTAGCTTACTCTGCGCCATCACTGCAGACTGTCCTATCTTTAGCTCTAGGAAAACAGTAACTGCTGGTTGAGGTAAAACATCATTACCTATGATCCAAGGCAGGAATGTCCCCTGCAATCCATCTTTATCTAACTGATTATCTCTAGTTCACTTAATCAATTAGTGGAACTTTAACTTTCTTGAATTGCAAGCAAGCCTATATTTCTTTTAAAAGACATTAACTTTTACATTGTATAACTGAATAGTCTCTGAGATCCAACTAAAAATCATTGCCAGCTCCGCTTCTCCACATAACATCATCAGATGACAAATAACAGAAAATGTATTTTTACATCTTTGGGTACAACTGTTTATCTTCTCTATAGGCAATGTAATGTTCAGCTATCAGTTACCTTGCCCTCATCCATGGGGTTATCACTGATGTGCACAACAGGCCCTGGGTGTGTCTTGGTGGATCTGTCAGAGAAAAGAAGAAAGAAATGGGAGACAGTCCAAGTCAATTAAGGTATATTTGCCACTGATGAGTAAAATGTATCTGATAAATATAGTGATACAGTGGAGCTTTTAGAGGGCGGTAAGATAGAGGCAATTAGGAAAGACATCCAAAATGGAAGCCCCAAATCTTTGGTCTTGCACAAAGAAAGAAAGGACAAGATAATAAGATGAAAATGTGCATCAGCGCACCAGAGGGGAGAAAAAAAAACAAAAAACATAGCCATGACATATGAGAGAGACAAACAGCGAGGGAGAGGGAGAGTAGGGTCACATGAGGGTCTATGAGAGATTATAGTGTTTCAAGACAGGATCACCGTGGCAACAGAGCAAGGGGCATGGAGGAAGTGAAGGTCTGGCCTAAAGAAAGTGTTGCTGCCTCTGAGTGTGGTCTGGCTCCAGCGGCTAATGATCTCATTGCTGCCGCTGATGAGTCGATACAGTCAGTGATGTCGCAGTGAATAAAAGGAAGGGATGGAGCAGAATATGAACTCCAGCCGGTAATCACCACATTGTGATACACCCCCAACACAAACATCAGGCTTAATAACCAGTTATCATGTTTGTGAACCGGATTTTATTGTAATAAAGATTATTTTAACCTAGATTGTTAACTGACGGAATCGTCGGTAAACATCATCTTAAATGAACTAGTTAAAACTGAGTTTCATTTCCAGCATAACACCAGATATGATCATTAGCGCCATGCAGCGTTTCTATCCACTGTAGGAGAGTCCACGAGTTTCCAAAGGCAACAAGCTATGAAGCAGAGCGTGGAAAAGACGATTCTATCAGAGGTTCTACAAAGACATAACTGAATATTTCGCTTTAGATTTCACACCACATCATTTCTTTTCATCTTCAAAATCAAGACAAGCTAAATCATTTCCCCATCTCCACTTCCTGTATCTGACACGTTTATCTAAGAGGACGGTATACTTTGCTCTGACACTTTCAACTCCAGGATCTAAAAGAGCAATTTATCCGATTTCACCAGCAGCCTCATACACACACACGCACACCTTTATGCAGCCAATTTTAGCTGCCAGTCACTTTCTAAAATAACTTTTTTAGCTCGCTGGTGGGCACAAGGAAAAAAATTGCTTGGAAAAACTTCTACTGACTAAAGTTTTCATTTAGAAAAAAATAGTAATTTCACTACCCCTTTTAAGCCCCAATCAAGGGCTCAGAATGGGCAATTTTTGTGGGAATGTTGGGCGGTAGACATGTAACCACAACTGAGTCCTTTTAAGACATGTACTTCTTTCTGTTAATCTGAATGACCTGAGTTCATGCATGAATGTGTACTCTGATCACTTCACAGTGAGTCATGAGGGCAATCTTACTAGATTGTAACCAGTAACATTTTGGTATCACTTTTAAAACCACCCAATTCGGAATACATTCAGTTACTTTAACAGTATCAACAGTATATTAACATTACATTTAAAAAACTTCTGGCACCTGCATTTAGTCTCACTTTGCTCAAATTAATCTCACAGCCTCAAAGCGACTTCTTTATGTTCCTGCACTCAAAACAGTTTTATGACACTGCTTGCTAATGAGCTTTGAGGTTAACAGGTTAACAGTTCATTTTTTTCCTTTCAGCCATTTCTAGAAGTCTGTCTTCCGTGTTTCTAACATGCATGAAATGTCAGACAGCACAACAGCAATAATTTCATCATTTGCTTTCATCATACATTTTACTGAGGCGTGCATGAATGAGGTCCCTGAAATGATCAAAGAACCTATATAACACACTATATGAACAAAAGTAATAAGTCACTGCCTAATCTTTAATTTCAGGTGTAATCAGACCTACTGCCACAGATGTATAAAATCAAGCACCTAGCCATACAGTCTGCCTTTACAAATATTTGTCAAACAATGGTTAATTCCAAAGAGCTCCCTGAATACAAATGTGGTACTATAATAAGGTGCCACTGTTGCAACAACTTTGTGAAATGACTTCCCTCCTAGATATTCCACAATCAACTCTAAGTGCTATTGCAAATTAGAAGCCTTTAGGAACCACAGCAACTCAGCCACGCAGAGGCAGACCACACAAAGTTACAGAACAGCGTTACGTTGAGGCGCATAGAGTGTAAAATTGTCCAATGGATTGCCGAGTCAATAGTCACAGAGCTCCAAACATCATCTTGCATTATCATCAGCACTAAACATGTGTGCTGGGAGCTTCATGGCATGGTTTTTCATGGCTGAGCAGCTCCAGTAGGTATAATGTGCAGGTGGGCTGGTACTTTCACCTACATAGTGTAGGTGGCATTGAAAGACACAGACTTAATGTCTTTTAAAGAACTGTTAAATGTTGCACAGTTGAGTATCATGGCTCAGTCTGTAGCAATGGGAATGCTGGAGGGATGACCCAAACGACAGAATTCCTAAACTTTATCAGACAGATGAAGCCACCAATGCTAGATATTGCAAGTATGAAGAGGGCTTCAATCTGCCAGTGTTGCCCTGTTTGACCAGAAATTATGTTTATTATCACTTGTTAAATTATGTATCAAGTAAATAATCCATCATTCAGCAAAGCTGTTTAAAAATGATCATTTTAAAAATTCCCGTGTGCTGGGGAAAACCTGTATTTGCTACATGAAAATGCTATCATAACCAGAAAAGATACTAATGGTGATTTTATCCACCACGATCATACACCTGCATGTGACATTACATGGAAACCCCTCAGAAGATGCAGGATGTGATGTAATATTCCTTGCAAACTTTACACTGGGTGTTTACACGAGGGAGTGGGTGACACAGGATGGGTCACTGGGGTTATGAAGTGGGCACTTCCTATCAGAGATGTTCTGTTAAATCTGGCAGCAAACACCTCCAGAAGTCTCAACTGCAAGTCCTGGCATGGCACAATCACCACCTCCATACCGCCCTCATACCGATCAGAGCTACAGTATTCTCAGCTTACAGGACTAACTGTATCTGCAAGTGCGGGCAGCCGCATTCCTTTGCAATTTTGAGTTTCCTGGTTGAGTGTCAACTGCACAGAGAAGATATGCAAATAGTGAGTGAGTAAAGGGAGGAGGGGTGTAGTTGTGAAATACAGACTCACAGTTCGATGGCTTTGTTCCACATAATAACGTAGCCTGAGAGAGTGAAGGACTCCACGTTGACAATGTGGATGTTTCCTCTTTCTGTGCCGATGTACAGCCATTTGCTCTGGAAGGGCAGGTGGCAGTATGTGATTCTGGAAGAGATCAAGATCCATCACAACCAGGCTTTTTATTATCTCATGACTCAGTTGGCATCAGACGGTTACCCTTGTCCCTAATCACGCTGGTCCAACTGGAAGAAGAAGCAAGTGAGTAAGATTTAATTACAAAGGCCTTGCACTGTGTCACACTAATGAAGCCAGACTATATATAGATCAGTTGGGGGGGGAACAGCAGAGTAAATACTGTTGCCTATTCTCAACTGGGTGAAAGAAGAATGCAGTCATACACAACATTTACTATCTGAAATAGAATGAACCTGCAAAAATGTTTTATTGTCTTTTTGCTATTAATCTGTTCACACCTTAATTGTGTTTTTTTTTCAGAGGAAAACTGGTGTCATTTTTAAATGAACTTGGAAAAACTGACTTAACAGAAAGTGTTTCTTTTAACAGACCTGATGGTTTAAACCACCAAGATGCTACAAAATATCTGTAGCAACTGTTAACTTGAAAGGAGAAGTAGCACACAGTCAAAATATACTGTCATTTAAGTCAGTACACTGCTCATTTTTGTCTTGCCATTTCAGTGCAAATATGTCTCACTGGATTATAGAATAGAATAACTTTACTATCCACATCAATGGAAAATTGTCTTCAGTTCACTAAGCAATAAACAAAATGAATCAAATCCCTTCACATCAACCCACATTCATATATACACGCATATAAAACTTCAATACAACAACAATAAAAACACATCACAGCCTCTCATTATTCAGTATACTGATTGGCTCTTGGCACAAATGATCCCTTATACACCTCAGTGAACACCGGGTCAGCAGCAGATAGCCGCACCCCTGGGTGGGATCATCTTATGTTTGCAGTGTTCCTGTAGCATTATTATAATGTCCTTCTGGCCAACATAAAATTTCTGCTACATTTGAAAGAGGGGCTGAACAGACAGAGGGAAAAAAATCTGCAGGCCAAAAATCCAAATAATGAGCTGAGAAAAATAGCAAAGCTGGGTGATAAAAATCTGTGGGCGCCACATTCCTCCTAAAATGTAGTAATTTGATGCATTGTTAATACAAAAACCCCCAAAAACACTGATTTTAAAACCAACCCCTAACTGCTCCAACACCATTTTCCTTTTTGGCTAAAAGAAATGGCTAAAAAACAGCTGGTGCAGCCCCACAGCATGTGGGCAGCTGTGAAGGCAAATTTTGTTCACATCAGATGCAGTGTTGCAGCAAATGCAGCAGCAGACAAACAAACACATTACTGTACCTCTCCCTGTTAAACTTGAGCGAATGCAGGATAGCAGGGATTTTTTGCCTCAGGTTCCACAGGTGGATGCTGTCATCAGCTAAGGCACTCACCAGCGCCCCCTGTGGTGACGGTGATAAACAGAGCAGTTATTTGCGTTGAGAAAACATCATGTGGCTTGGCATTGACACTTTATATGGCTGTATCACAAGCATGTGATATAAAGCTTGTAGACTTTACAATACAAAGTGTGCTGAAGTAAAATTAGCTCAAAGTGACAATATTCAAGTAAAGTTGACTGAACTGAACTGAATACAGGTTACACCACTAGCATTACTTTTTATCAATGTATAAAACACATTCATCAATAGATTCATGGCTGGGTGTGTGAGGAGAGGAGTGAACAGGCTGGGAGCGAAGAGGAGGTGAGGAGGAGGAGGAGGAGAGAGAAAATCAAACAAGGACACAAGGAACAGGTAATGACAACAAACCTCGTTGATCAGGAACTGGAGCTGGATGACAGCAGCATTGCTCTCGTGCTGACAGTAGCACTCCACCCCTGCACGGCCAAAGCTAAAAGTTTGCTCAGTCAAAGAAAACTGGACAGGTGCCAGGAAGGTTCATGCAGAAATCGAGGAAAACCCATTTTAAAAATGCTGCTAATATAATGTAATACAAAAATATGAAAGTGACAATTGCTATTTCCAGCCTTCTGTAACTTTTTTAATGAAAGGTTCTTAAGTTCTTTGTTTGTTTTTTCTGAACTAAATGGAAGTTGACATTTTCTGCTTTCATTCCTAAAAAGGCACAGGCAAAAGCATGTAACACACTAAACTGATGAGTTATAAATAAAATCAGTGGGCCCTGTCTCCCTCATATATTCACATGCGTCAGCCAGTGTGACGGCAGCATGATTAACTTCACACTCACCTCTCTCTATTGGACTGTTAAGTTTAACTTAGAGATTCTCTGCCTGCTTAATTTGCCCATTCAGAAGCAATCAGGCTGCTCGTTCAGCTAATAAAAGACGCGGGGCATCACAAATTACGAACAGTGCAAAAGTGAGACGCATTGCCACGTAAGCATCGGGGCTGTAACGCCTCAGATAAAAACCTCCAAAATACTTTTACAAGCAGCTGAATAATCACAAGAAAAACTGGGGGAAATCCTTCAGCTAGCCTCTAAGCACTCTCAGAGACATATGTGCACTGAGTTGTGCATGCAAGCATAAAAGGGGAAGGAAACCACAAGAGAACTAATCATACAGCCAGTCTATGAACAGACAGACCACAAGGACAAAAAAAAAGGTGCAGTGTTTCTCATACTATTAATGTTAGCATGTAAAAGAAACGCTCCAAAGACTGGCAGCTATGTTGACTAAATCCATTTTAAGGCTCAAATAGTATGATTCTGTACAGGATTAAACAAGCAAGCAGTGATCAAACAATCCCTCAGTTCCCTAAACAAACTAAGGTGGGGTTGCAGGACACTGTTTCAGGATGGGCTCAACAGTGGACATCAGGTCGTTATATGACAGTGGTAAACTCAGACTATTAGAGTCAAGACTTTTTTAGCTGGCGCCAGTAGAAGGCTGTGGGCCACTGAACTCACATTCACCCACGACCTTTGTGTCCAGTTTTAGCTCCTGGCATTGCAGGTTGTGTACCACATTTGTCAAAATTATTAATGGTTATCATGTTTCCACAGGTCCACAATGAACGAGGAGGAGGAAGAAGAGTTATTAAGTCCATTGCATACCCTCTGGTGATGCATAAATAAGAGAATAAGAGCAGAGAGGTAGTTGAAAAACCAAGAATGGTAATATTTAACAGTGTTTTCATCATATTTCTGTAATCCTGTGGGGGTCATTTAAACAACCCGGCAACAGTGAACACGAAGTATGTGTTGTTTTTCCAGTGATTATCAACTCTTTGCTGTAAGTATTGGAAAACTGATTCAGCTGCAATATAGGTTAATGGTACTGCTGAGCAAAGCTACTTTGTAGGCTAGCAGGAAATTACTAACACGAACCTCAAAACAAGATGTTATCACTGCGGGGAGCGAGTGCATTCTTTTCTAACTTCCTGCCGCACTACATGATCAAAAGCTTAGGGGCCACAGGTATAATCTACATAGTAATAGACCATCTATACAACAACACATGTTTCTCTTTATTTCTTAATTTCATTGGCAGTGTGGACACAGGAAGATGAGTCACACAACAAAACAAAACAGATCAAAATGCTAGTTCCTGTCTCATACTGTTGGTCATATGATAACTTTCATATGATTTGCTTTTCTCTTAAATTAAGTAACTTCTTAAGTTGAGTAATCAGTTAGTTGATTGCAAGGTTCCAGTTTTTGAGATGTGAAGAGTTCCTGATGCTTTTTGTGCTGTATTTTTGGACTGCAAGACAACAACGATGAACTGACTGGATATTAGCTTTGTCTGATTAAATAAAATGCTTTATCCGTTATTAAATAGCATTATATTTTGTAATTAAGATTTCAGCTTCCTTGGCACAAAAGTGGGGAAATCAATCACAAAAATAACACAAATATAGAGAAAATATTGGTAATATTTGAACTCTCTATTTGTGCATCCTACTCAATAGATCAACTCTCTGAGCAACTGTATTGACCTGCACTCTACGATTTCCAGTCATACTATTAAATCAAATACATTTTAAGAATTTAGAAAACCATTATCTGGTAATCAATCATGAAATCAATAGCCCTGCCGTAAGCACATCACAGGATAGCACAAGTCATGGGTGGGAAATTCATCTTCCCAAGGGACCACATGAGAAACTGGGAATGGTGTGGAGCTGAACTCGATTCTGCTCAATATTAATTTTATCTCTTTATAAACTGCTGCTGGTAAGAGTAGATGTTCCAATTAGGCCCAAATTGTGGCCCCTTGGGAAAATTAAAGGCCCACTCTTGACCTAAACTGACCCCTCACTGGGCCTAAAAAACAGAAATAGTTTTAAATACATAAGCTACACCCATTAAGGTAGCTAATGTGTCTTTTTAGACTACTGTTGCTGCTAACTGCACCAAACATTAAATTAATTTAAACAAAACTATGGGTGTCTCACTCAAAGCCACTGGGGTTAACTTTTCTGACGAAAACCCTGCAGATGCATTTTTTTTTTTTTTACCCATGTATGAAAGGAAAACACACTTTAGTCCTAATGTCACAAAGTTTGACATATCACAGCAGACGCCAAATAATTTGCTCTTGTAACCTTCTGAAAGATATCCCCCATGTCCTTAAAAACATCACACACTGCAGTCATACCCCATGAACATCAACACTTCCCTGTTCGGTAAACCACTGTGGTTCACCGCAGCATTTCAACATCAGCAGGTTTTCTCACAAAGTCAACAGATGATACGCATGACAGGAAGTTCGCTTTTTCATGCTAGTTTACCAATGGAAGAGTGATAATGTCTTTAGTAGTCTTTCTACAAGTGCAGATATTAATACCAAAAAAGAAGGAACTACAGCGTAGTGAGGCAAGTACAATATTTCTGCTCTGAAAACTTTCAAAAACAAATTCCGACTTCTACCACGATCAGACCAGCCTTTACCTTATAAAACTGATTTTGCAAAAAATTCAAATTAATATATTTATATTCGGTTCACTAATTAAAGTAATGCTCCAAATGTTAGGTTTTTCCTGCTCATCACCCTGTATAATGTTAGTGAGAGAGTATATCCCTAATGTGGTCATCTAAGGAAGTCATCCATGTCTAGAAGCACAGAAGAACCACCCACCTGCTGTTCAAACATTCTGTTTGCCAAGTGCAGCCAGTCAGAGGAGAGCTGGCTTGTCTATACATGTGTGCTTTTACACTAATGACACACATCAAATGAAAAAGCTGGTATCAAACCAGGGACTCTTATGCTTATAGCATCGGCAACCAAACAAAATATATCCCAAGTACTCAGCTATTGGATCAACCGTGATGTCTAGTTTTTAAAAAAAGTTCAAAATTTGTACGGTCACCGCACACAAAAATTATCTGCATGTGCTTAAACACAAGATATGATGGTTTTATAATTGCCAAAAGAGCGCTGGAAAGAGCAGGGAAATGTCTAGAGTTACACACTGATTAAAACGCTGTAGTAGAGGCAGATCTTGTAAAAGCAGACATTTATTGCTTGTAGACACCTCATTGAGCTTATGTCTACTGAGCTGTGGCAGCAGTTCCAAACTCCAGGGGCAGTGAGGTGGATCGATACAGCCCATCTTTTGATAAATGGACCAATTGCCTGAATGACAGTAATCCCATCAGCTCCACCTTGCACATTAGGACAACATGGAAGCAGTGTATGTTCTGTGGGAGTGGCCCTGTAAAAAAAAAACAGCATGCCCTCTTAATCTAGAGAGTGGATAATGATGAGGACAAAGCCACTTAATGAAAATCTAAACAAGGCAGGTGGGCTTCTTAAGCAGGATACCAGCACAAAGGGAAACCCTGAGCTGATACACTAATAGGTCAGCCCTGAAGGCATAACCTGGATATGAGTAGACTATCACATGCAGTGTTTAATAGACTGGAATCCAGGGGCAGTTCTGCTGCTGTGACTCACGGATGTTAGCTGTAAAAGCGAATTTTTATCCTTGAAAACAAACAAATGTGAAACTGACTTCCAACTGCCTGAGGGGCCACACAGCACTGTGGCAGCTTGATTGTGTGTGCATGTCGTGCAAGTCCAGTTATGTTTACAGCACATATGAAGTGGCATCCTGGCACTGACTGGGCAGCACAGTTGATGAGGTTGGCTCCTCGGCATATGGCAGAGGAGCTGTTCATGCTACTGCAGAGATACCACTAATGAGCCTGGGTGCTCCAGGAGAAGGAGGCTGCTGGTTGCACAGAAACACATCCTAAGCCTAAGAACTCCACTTCCTTTAGCTTGTTTTGGAGATTCTTTTTTTTTTGTAGCGTTGGATGACAATAGACAGAAAGGGTCATTTACTCTGTGAACTCCCGTGCCTTTGTGGAATGCTGAATGGCAACTTAAGTGGAAAAAAAGTTCCTGGAAACGATTCCAGGAACTTGGACACGGATTTACTTTCCTTACACGTGTGTGCAACGACTGTGTGGGTGAGGGTGTTTTCAATTTTTTTTTTTTTAAAAAAAAGTAAACCTTTACTTTCCTTGCATGACTCTTCATGTGGGAAAAAGAAAGGATACAGCCTCAAAGCTCCAGCCTGAGTCCCAATGGCCAGGATTTTCTGTACGGGGTCAAAAGCCATTGAGGATGGTTGATATGGAAAGCCATGACGCACAGTCTGCAGGAAAAAAAGAAGAAGCACAATTTACATTAGACCTTAAGCCAGCTATTCGATCGTCTCCTACACAGTCGAGCTGGCATTAGTGGAGGAAAAAAAATTATCATAATCTCCAAGAAATGCAATCTATCAATGTGGAAAATGTGCACTATTATCAAAAGAAATTAGATAAAGCATAAATATTATTGAAATATCTTTCTTATGGCTGCTTGATATCTGTGAAGAATTAATTTTGGAAAACAACAGTAATACATTAATTTTTATCCAGTCTTAGGCTCACTTTGACAACCTTGAGCTGGATTTCATTGTCAGAATCTTGCAGTAGCTAATCCTCCAAAATATTATCATCATCAGGCATCTATAACCCAATTGTTTCAGGTTGGAAACGTTGCTCAATCATCCATGAGCTCTCTGCAGCTTGCAGCAGGATTATATAACAGGTAATGCCATGGCCCTGTAACCTGGGGACCTGACCTGTTCTGCTCCCAGCTGGAGTTGAAGCTGGTGGGTGAAACCGTTCCAGGCAGCCCTAACAGTTTGCATTACTAAACCGTGCATGATTAAAAATGAGGCTGGGGAGCTCTTGTGTAGTGACCTGTGAGGCTATGATTTAAATGATCAGTTTTATTTATTTTGCCAAAGCTGTTCACTCACATGCCCTTATGCACTGTACCCACAAAGATTAGGCTCTGAAGCGATTGCTGCACTCGTGGATGGTGGTGGCTTAGTATAAAAATCCAAGGAGAAGTTTAGCTGAAGGTATGAGAGGTGGTGGATATTTACTAGAGCTGGAGTTTATGCAATAAAAAGTGCTCTTCTCACCACCCTCGAAACAGAAGATGGGAAATTTGCAATGGATCCACTATTATTATGATAAACGAAATATAGGCTGCTGATGTTGCCCTCAACAACTCGCATTAAAACCCACGTTAGACCTGCATCTCCAGCATGAATAGAAGAAGTGAGCAATGTCCAAATGGGGTGGGTGTGTTGTATTGTAATTTTATGAGATTTTACAGTGACGAATATACAGTTTCAAAAATTCAGAGCAATGCAAACAGCCCACTATGGACTACATCAAGGCAGGGCTGGCTAAAATAGACTAAAAAATTTACTAATAAATAAATCACACTGTAGTGCTGAAATATGTGACTTTATATCTGGTATGTGTACATTCAAGTGGTTTCCATCCTAAATAATGATCAGGGCTGACAGAAATAAAAGCAGTCAGTGTTTTCTCCTTTCTTTTTTGTGTCACGCTGCTGTCATCTGACTGTCAGTTCGTTAATGTTAGCTGTTATTAACAGAAACCCACCTTGCAAAGCTGAAAATGTTCCGACTGTAAAGTCTCCTGGACAACATCGTTTTCCCTGGGAGTACCCGGCTGAGCATTTGCGGAGGAGGAGGAAGAAGCCGCTGTCAAGCCGTCCAGCACCTTCCGAATATTAAACTTCTTCATTTTCCTCCGGTACACAAGCGACGGTTCAGAAAACAGATCAAGCGAGCTACCATAAATTGGATACAGAGAAGGGGGTAGCTGCTAGCTAGTTAGCCGAAATAACGCACAGTTAATACCTTTCTGTATACATCTCACATGTTACGGAGGGTGTTGCCAACGCATTCTCCAAAAGCGTCCGAGTCACGAACATTGGTTTAGAGAGTCCCTTCCGATAGCAGCCCTAATGCGCCATTTATGTTGCCAGCTTTGGCGTTTAGTCGACCGGGATCAATCGTTTCCGCCAGCTCCTTCCCCAACCAGGGCTCAGCGGGTAGCAAAGTGGCTACGGAAACGCAGTGAACTGCAGCGGGGATTGAGTCTGCGCTCTGCCGTCACCCGGATGCAGGACCGGTGTTACGGTGTATTCCGTGACCCGTCAGATTAGGTGACCTCGATGGGAATGTGAGCTGACAAAACGTTTTAAAACTGCTTGTGTTGACACCTGCTGTGAAAAAAGAAGAGAATAAATAGGTTATACATTTCGATACCTATCATAGCAAATTAAACCAATTTAAAATACATTAGTATCCTTAAATTATTGTAAGTTTAATAGAGGGAGTGTTATTATTTCTAAACACCTATTTATTGTCATTTTGTGTGGATCAAAATTAAATTATAATTTAAAAAAAATCCTCAAAATCAAAGTCCTTAATGTTGGCCACAATCTTAAGATTTGTTGTCGATGTGAGCTCTTAAAACAATTTTTAGGTATAAAAAAAACTTAACATAGCAACACAGGAATTCAGATAGCCCTGCGGCCCCCTGCTGGCTAAAGAAGAGTCCCGAGCAGCCTCAGTGCTCGAGGGCTGGGAGGGAAGCAAAACCTTACCCCATTGACACCTGTCAGACCTTTGAAGAGTGGTATAAAAGTGCAAACAAATAACGCAGGGAAACAGTGGGAGACAATGTAGCCACAAGCATCTTTTACTAACGCCCTTTCCCACTGAAACGCGATATAAGGGTACTCCTCTGGTATTCTATTCCAATCTACTGTGCATGTCTGAAAAATAGGCCGTATTTCCTCACTCCTTATGTTCCCCAAGGAAGAAGATTGAGGTTATTTTGCCTCTGCAGAGAACTGGACACAAAGCTGGAAAACCTTGTTAAATATTCACCTTTGTGATATGTCATTCTTTTAATTAGCCCATTAAAAAAATTCACATGTGGGCACATAGTTTTATTTTAACTGATTCAGGAATTAAGCAGCTCCCCTTAAATGGTACACCTGACAAAGTCACGTGGAAGACACATAAGACAGAAAATTATTGAGTTAACCTTATGAGGCATTAAAGCTATGGCCTTAGCAATACACATGTTTAAAACGTCAGAGTCTTTTTGTAACTTCGATTTAAGACATTGTTTGGTTTTGGTTCTTTTCTGGATTTAATTCTGTCAAAAGTTTTGTATTGACTTTCAGTAATTTATCACATACAACACTGTGCAAAAAGTCTTGAACTGCTCCTATATTTTGCTTCCAAGGAGCCAGATTTTCTTGTAAATTTTTACAATGGCCCAGACTTTCTGAATGTCAAAGCTTTGCTTTGCTGCTTTTTTGTCCATTTTCAGTCCAGTTCTTGTACCTGACCATTTTTAGAGTGATGTAATTTTAGACTTATGAATCATTCAAGCACAAAAAAAGGCATCTAACACAAGATAAAACTGTTTTGTCTACACATAATAGACTTCTAGACACTTTGTTACCTGCTGGCTGTTGCAAAAAAACCCCATATTTTATTCTCATTTCTTAAGCTTAATTTATTAACTCAAAATCTCTGCACTCTTGAATGAGTGATGACCCCGGAAAGTTCCACAAAAACAACTGAGTGCTTGGAGAGGTGATCGTACTAATATCACATGGTTAATGGTGAACATGCGTGGAAAGCACTCATCAATTCAAGTTGTTTGGTTGAATCTGTAACAGGGGTAACAGTTTGACAGGCGTAAAGTAGCATTTTTGCACCAACAAGGGGATTTTCAAAGAGCTATATACTGAAACTGGGCATATCTCAGCACCATGTGCAAGAGTGCTTTTGAAGAAACTGAACAAATGAAGGACAACAGGAGTCTCTGTGATGTTTATAGATGACGAGGTGGAGATATGCAGTGGAGAAAAGAAGAATGAAAGTCAATAGGAACAAGGCAGGATGCGTGTGGAAAAAGAGTCAAATGGAAACGTAAAGACACAAGGAACAGAGATAGATAGCAGATAGAAAACCATAACTGGATACAAAAACACACAACAAAACATCAGTCATGGATCAACTCGCTGAAGTTTGTGAGTGTTTTGTTATGCACAGCTCCCACCACAGCATTTCAGTTGGGTTGAGGTCTGGAGATTGACTGGGCCATTGCAACACCTTGATTCATTCTGTTGTAGATTTGCTGCTGTGCTTTGGATCATTGTCCTGTTTCGTTACCTAACTTACCTAGCTTTGACTTTCAGATAGATGGTCTCACATTTGACTCCAAAATGCTTTAGTATAAAGAGGAGTTCATGATCAACTCAGTGACCGCAAGTCCACCATCATCAGCCCACTACCACTGTGTCTGACAGTTGGTATGAGGTATTTGTACTAATATGCTGTATTATATTCAGTGTTTTAGTATTTTCTTTTTTTATACTGCTTCAGCGTTTGGTATTGATAAAGACCCCCACCTCCTATTACCATCCATACTATACCAAAGTACATTTTCTGTGAAGTAATGAAAACTTTACATTCGAAATTTATAATTACAGGACAGTCTCTACAAGGATCTACCAGAACGTTTTCTGTAATGTTTATCATGTAGTCTCTGTCAAAATGTCTGTGTTTATAGAGGTAATTCCTATGAAAGCTGTGAAGATGTATTTCACATGTACTTCTACTTCTGCATTTTGGCTTAATTCTTGTTAAATAAGGACATGGTGTAATATGTCATGTGTTGTTTATCTGAGGTTGTACTTACCCAACTTGAAGGACCACATTATTTGTTTTTATAATATCCTGGTATGTAAAACCTTACTGCATGAACTGCAATTGTTCATACTGTTGAAAAAAAAAGACTGCATACCAAATAATATAAATTAAAACATTGTCAGTGCAATTTGTGGATTTGGAAAACAGCACTGATAACAATCAAAAATAGAAATTATGGAGAAACTGAAATTTCAGACTTGATCTTCCGAACACTTTTAAATGTCTCGTGCCTGCACCTAGAACTGGAAAAAGTTGAGTATTTCCATTTTATGCTACTTTAAATATTGCTTTTAAAAAAGTAGTAGCTTCATCTGGCACTAGTTATTTTGCAGATCATTACATGCAAAAAAGCTGTTTAGCTTATCCGTTAAACTGCTATAGATGACAACTAAAATTTAAAAATCTGATTCAGAAATATGATGTGATGAAGCAAAACATGTTGGTGTTGACTGGGGAAACAGGACTGGTTCAGTACTGCCAATAACCCTTTAGAATCAGAAACAGGATTTTCAGGTACAATCAGTTTGTCTTAGCGTTGATGTGGACAGCAATACAAAAGAAAAAACACTTTATGTCCCTCCTCAAAGTGTTTTTGCACAGGTATATTTTGTGCACTAGATGGCGTCATCTACTAGCAAACTATTAACCTCTAAATCTGTATTTTGTTGTGCTTAAGAACTCGCCTTGTGACAAAAATTCAGAACCATGGACAGCAACGTAAGGATCCCAGACCCTCATCATGGCGCCCCTTGATGGGACAGGATGTGGTCAATTTAAAGGGTATTGTAGGTTCATTCATATTCTAGCATTTTTTTTCTTACATTTATGAACTCGGGCACATCAACATACATAATGTAGGTGCAGCAGAATGTCTGCAAATGTCTGCTATTCAAAGACTTTTTCCACATAGGACATCATAAAATGGGTCACACAAAGCACAATAGGAGACAGTGCAAAGCTATGCACAAAGCTTTACGCTTTATAAACCTATTCACAAGTTTGACTAAATTGAAATTGTCATGCAGTCATGAATATATGAATGAAGCTGCCAGAGAAAATGCACGCCGGAGGGCTGATAAAACAGGGCAATATCAATAATGCACAAGTGATGGGATCTGTTGCAGGGAGTGAGGCTCCCATCCATTCAAACTGTCATATTTATAAACAAGTTAAGGAGCGGGGCTTTTGTGTCCAATGTGAAAAAGTATTGGGGCCAGCATCCCTCTTTGACTTCTGAATGTAGGTCTCCAGTAACTGGGACATACATCCAAAATTAGCAGTTGTGTGTTACTTCTTCCATCGTTTTGCCTCAGGCACAATTGCCACATGAGGTAAACTACCTTGCTGGCTTTTATGCTGCAACTCCTTTGATCAGCATGTAGAGATCAGATTAATTTGTTGGGGGTTTGAATAAATTTGGGAAACTGCGGTGCCCATTTTTAACTTTTTAATGTATTTTGGGGGAAAATTTATGGTAATGGAAATTAATGCTACATCAACAATTGCTGATATAACAAAACATTATGTGATTATACTCCAAGGTTAAATCCATTCTCATGACATGTCTGGAGAGAGTGGCTGAATTTGGACAAATGCTACTCTTGAAAGGTACCCAGCGGCAGGATGTAGAACAGTTCCCTTGCTGCACTGCAAGGACACCGAAAAGTAAAACTACAGGACAGCAAAGAACAGATTGGTGTGCAAAAATAACCTGAGCAACACAAAACATGTCAATGAACAAGACAAGGTATCGTACATTGCACTGGATTAAATGTCAGACTTTAAAGGCACTTTAATTTCACATTAATAGCATTAAAAACAAACCACTTGCTTGAGAATTATAATTTCAAATGTATTCTGTTAAAACATCTTCTAACTGATTAAAGAATAAACTTGACAAGATTTAAAAAGGTCACAGTGACATGACTGAAATGATCAAACTGTCCGTGAAAAAGAGGTATAAAAAATAGATTTGTTAAGTTGATCAACGTATAATTAACCAGTTACTGTAGGCAGTGTAATAATAACTAAACTAACTAAATAATGAACTTATAAGCCTGGCAACCTGTCGAGGGTGTGCGATGGATGGATGAGCTTGTCATTTTCTAAATACTTCCAAATGGTTTTATTTCGATCTCAGCCAGAATTTAGTGGCTGATATTTTACTTCATTTACACATACAGTCACATACACATACACCTCTTCTGATATTTGCTAGATACAGGCTAAATGCTCTGCTCCCAATATTGCACACTGTGTCCTCTCTGGGCATTTTCACAATTCTCTTTTCTCCACCAAAATCAGGTCATGCTGATAGCTTTTCTCTGCTTTTGGCCATATCAATCTGAGATGCCTTGCTTATGCATGGGTCTTAGCTCATCTTACTGCAAAAGTGATTAAGAGATAATTATATGCATGGGTTGCATAACAGACGAAGGCACAGTGGAAGCTGGAATCAAATAAAGTGTCATTTGATGAGGACTATTTCATGAAATATACATTTTTTGCTCTTCCTCGCTGTTTTTCTGCATGGGAATAAATGTTAGATAGCTTGTGGCTCCTCATCATGGTAGGTCATTCACTAGCACGTCTTGGTTGTGCAATGAGTGTCACAGACTTTTCCCAGCAGGATGTGTGTCATGCTGATCTGTTTATTATCCTGACTGGATCAGTGGTTTATCAGAGGAATGAGCTCATTGTCTCCACAGAGGTGTTTATGAGGCAGCCCACACAGTCCATAGATTATTGAGAAAAACCAGCAAAGCAGAAATATGAATATAAAGCTACTGAAGCTTGCTGGCTTTCTGTCATAGCTTCCCTGAGGCGGCTGTGGATTCATGTCCCAGCACCACAAACAGGTCAGGTTCTGTTTAACCAGTAGTAGCTTTAGTTTGGCTCTTTGTTGCAGAACAGTGATCTCACGCAGCACAGTGACTGACTCTGACTCTCCGTGGGAGTCTGGTTCACTTTGATCCTATCCCAGTGGTGCTCTTCAGTGGACAGGCTGGTGTCACACAGCATTATTTGTTTGACAAGGAAGGCACCTGCCTCTTCAATATTTATATCTTCCTAAAAATGGCAGGGAAGAACACGATTTAGAACATTGTGTATGCATCCGCCGGGTTAAGTGTTTGGCTGCGTGTGTTAATATTTTAACATATTTTTATGAACAGGTTATATGCAGTAGCTGCAGTGATAAAGTTCACACATGCAATAAAGCATACCCTCATGCAAGTCTAATGCAGAATCTCATGCAGAATGGAGTCTTGCAATATGAACATTTTTAGATATAAAATCTATTAAATTAGTCAAACAGAATCCAATCTGAGATACTAACTGAGATAATCAGTTAATGATCTGCTGAATATCCCAATGTTATTACTTCTAAACAGCCAACACTGACTGTTAATGAAGGCACATATTCCCCTGCTATGGTTGCACACACCTTAGCAGAAGTCTCAAACCAGCCCAGGAAGCTGTTGTCTTTACAAAAGCTGTCCAGAGAGGACACCAAGGCTCCATCCCTCCCCGTCAGGTCGCATTTGTTGGCCAGCAGGACAGCAGGGATCGGTTGGCCACTGTCAAGACGCACTTTGGTATCCAGGTCTTGCTTCCACTCAGAGGCAGCCTCCAGGGTGCTGCTGTTTGTAATGTCAAAGACCACTACTGCTCCCATCGCCTCTTTGTAGTACACTCTGGACATGTTCTTAACCCTCTCTTGGCCTTGAGGGATAATAAAATAATGTGTGTAATGGATCCTTTTGCTCAACTTCTAATAAAACCTGACTGCAAGTAGGAATGTGTTTTTTTTCCCTCATGGATAGGCAGCTATTATTTAAGATTTTTCTTCTCTTTTTGATCTGAATTATCATGTCAAATCAGACTGCAACCTAAATGTTATGTAAGAACTGAGCGACTACTGATAATTTTCTGAAATAAAATCGTATGTTTCCATGGACACTGGCTAGGATTAAATTTAGCTCTGAGTAAAAAATGGATAAAAAAAACTGCAGTTTGACTTGCTACAGTTTCTAGGCACTAAAACATTCATCAACTTTAAACTGAAATTTAACTTTAAAAATGTGTATAAAAGTTGTGTCACCAAAAAAGAACTAAACTATAATTTCCACAGGAAAAAAAAAGGATTTGGATGAATTAAAAAAGACTGTACATAATATTCCAAAATGCAATTTTGGAATATTATGTGCAAATAAAATGCTTTCCTCCGGAGTTCTTGTTTATTTAAAATACATAAATACATTTTAGGCAAATAAGTGTACTTTCTATCATTTTCTAATTGATAGTTTATTTAAATGTACACTCAGCTTCCACTTCATTAAGTACACCTTGCTACTGGATTTGTGACATTTGTGACTGGAAGCAGTCGTAAGAAGATGGGTTCACTGTGGATGTAAAGGGGTGGGCATGGTCAACAACAATCCTCTATAGGCTGTGGGGTTTAAACAATGGAACTAAGAGGCCCTAAATGTGCCAAAAAATAACCCACAGTAACCACAACCAGTCTGTACTGTTGATAAAAAGGCAGGATATAGCCGGGTTTCCAAATTCTGTACCTACCTTCCAAAGGTTGCTGCAAAAATCAAAATTCATCAGACCAGGAAATGTTTTTCCAATATTCTAATATCCAATTTTGGTGCGCCAGTGCAAACTGTAACTTCAGTGTTTTTACACAGGGTGTGGTCTTCTGCTGCTAAAGCCCACCTGCTTCAAGGTTCGATGTATTGCACATTCAGAGATGCGCCTTTGAATATCTTGGTTGTAATAAGTAGTTATTTGAGTTACTGTTGTCCTCCTATTAGCTCAGAGGAGTCTGGCCTTTCTGCTGTCCTCTAGCATCAACAATGCATTTTCACCCAGAAAACTGCCACTCACTGGATATTTTCTCTTTTTTGGACCATTCTCCGTAAACCCTATAGATGGTTTTTGGGGAAAAATCCCAGTAAACCAGCAGTTTCTGAAATACTCAGACCAGCCTATCTGGCACCAACACCCATACCACATTAAAAGTCACTTAAATTCCTAGGACCTGGCGTCCACATATGTGGACATCACATTTTGGGTTATTTAGACCAAAATACTCAATTTTGCTCTACAAGGGCCTGATATCCACTTACGAGGACATTATACTGCTACTGTTCTATCGAAATTTTAAACGAATATCCTCATATATGGCTCTCATTTTTCTTAGAAACAAAAATCAGGTAAAAAAACCCCCCCAAATCTGGTAATTCTTTGTTTTTACATTCATCGGGTCGCAATATGCCCAAATAACAAAGAGAAATTAAAAATGCATGCCGTGGAAGAGTTCGGGTCTTAGGAGGTGAAATCCCCTTTCTTCCCAATTCTGATGCTCGGTTTGAACTTCAGCAGTTCATCTTTACCATATACATGCCTGAATGCACTGAGTTGCTGCCATGCCAATTAGACATTATGTAGAACATGTATACCTAATGCAGTGGCTGGTGAGTGTATCTCTGGTATACTCTATTCAAATACACATTATATATAAATAAATGTATCAAGATATTACTTCACTACATTCAAAATGTTTACAGATAAAAGCTTTGCAGAAACTTTTTAAATAGTGTTTTCACAGAAGTTTCGCAGTTTCTACAGAGTTTATAACAGATGCCATAAAATCCAGTATTTTTGTACAGGAATTTGCTTTATAGTTTTGAAACTCACCTCCAATATCCCAAAGCTGTAGTCTCACCACTGTCTTGGGATCCCATTCAATTGTCTTTAGGGCAAAGTCAACTCCAATGGATGCTTTGTATGTTTCATCAAAGCGTTTATTAACATAACGCATGACAACGCTGCTTTTCCCAACCCCCAGATCCCCAATGACTAAAACTTTAAAAAGCTTCTCTGTAGATAATGTCACCGAAATTCTTCCCATGCTGCCGTCCACGAGCTGACAGGCATGGAGACAGATAAAATATTCTTTTCCTAATAATTGTGTAGAACTAGGTCACATTTAAACAGAGTTTTAAAGTAAAATAACAAGTTGTAGAAATACACAACGCTCTGCGTTATTCCCTGTGTCACTACTTCCTACAGTGTCCCTGCTTTGAAATTCTTCCTTCAAACCAGAGCAATAAAAAGCTGACCTTTGATTTATAAATCGCTACTGCAGCAACCACACCAAGAGCACAGAGCCACCTAATGTTTCAACTTGAAAAACATGAAAGACAAAAGCATAAAAAATATTTAATTTACTCAAATCAAACAAGTGCCCTTCAAAATTGTCGTCTACAGCAACTACCATTTTAAAACTGTAGATTTATTTTACACTCAATTTCATATAGCTTATATCGATGTATAACTAATGCAAATAGTAGCACTTTATTACACTATACAATTTCGATAGGAAGTTAAAGTCTCAATATTTAGGAAATGGATTGTTGTACACAACCAATCACACACAATATAAGCATACACAGCTACTCTCTTCTTTAATACTAACAATTCATATAGAATACCAAAATAAGATACACAATTCATACATTCACAATACAATAATCTATACAGTTCTGAAAGCGGATGTCTATTTATAAAACATACAAGTTTAAAACTGGTTCAAATTGCCTCTCAAGACCATATAAACAAGATAAACGTACAAAAGAAAAACAAACGTGGCACTTGAACTTGTCCTCTGCTACATTCAAGGTACAGTGCAATTGTTTGGCAGTACTGTATCCATCAGAGATTCACAATATAATATCTTTTTTTACAATAAAGTTGGCATTTATTAACATTTTACCCTGCACTTCAAGCTTAAGTAGATAGTTTTATAGTTCTGGGGGTGTAACTCTTCTTAGCTGTGAAGATGGATCCCACTTTTATGTCCGTATACTAGATACGAAGCTACTATGAGCAGCTAGAAACATATATGAGAGTGACATTGACCTACTTTTCTATTTCTTGCCAAGAAAGTGAATGCGGGAGTTTAAAAAAAAAAAACTCTTGCTTTAAACCTCTACTTTTCCCTGACAAAGGACACGACACGCAATGTGTCACACAAAATAAATTTCCTTATTATTAAAGTGAATAATTTTATATTAGCTATGCTCATTAAGTTACCTTTAAAGTCAAAAAACTAATCAGACTGATACCTCATCTATATTTATCAAACAATATTTCATAAATATATATACAGTTATTTTTCTCTCTAAAAGCTTATATTAGAAATATACAGTATGCCTCACCCTTATCATGTAAAAGCTATTAGGAGTGAAAAATGACTCGACAGACCACAGGATCACTTTTTCCTTATGGATAATCATATACAACACATAAAAACTTATAGTACAAGTGTTAACATTTAGGGCGTGCCCTCACAGAGTTGAGGAGCTTTGCTTGTAGTCTCTGAGGATGACGGAGGCGTATGTGACATTGGGAGGTGTGCACAAAATCGACTCGGACACTGGCGAGTTGGGAAAGGGGCTCACTGGAGCACCGGTGCAATCACGGAAAGGCGAGGGGGGCATCAGAGCCAGAGAGTCCTCCGTTGCTAATTTGACCTCAACAAAGTCCTCCTCGTCATGAATCTGGGAGTTGTTGTACATGTAGCCGTGGAGAAGGCCAAACTGCTCATTCTCCATTTCCTCCTCTTCTTCCTCCTCTAAAGGGAAGACAGGTTCCTCATCAAATGGGTCAAGCTGCACAGGCAGGACAGGCTCCTGCTGGATGAGGTGAGCCTGATGGTACACTGGCATCCCACCACTGACAGCCTCAGGCATGCTTATCATATCACGGATCTCAGGCATGTCACTGTTGAACTTGCTCACCACCCCCTCCTCTTGCAGGCGGTCCATCACCACATGTTTGGGAGGGATAATGCTATTTTGCTGCAAAGGCTCGGGGGAATAGAGCTCCACTTCCTCGTGCACATCTTTTTTCAGCCCACTGGCAGGCATTTGCCCGTGGGCCACCATAGGGGGAGTGTCAGGGGAGTTATAATGGACGGGGTCACTCTCATCCTCCTCAGCCACATTGTACAAAGTCTTAGTGCTGAGGTCTGAGAATTCCAGGCCCGTGTTATGGTAGGTATTAGTTAAGGGTTTGATGACAGCCATCTGATTGGAACCTGCTTCCTGTCTCTTCACATGCACTGACAGTCTGTGCCACATATGATCCCCTTTTGGAGGATGTCTTGCACCTGGTTCAGACCATGACACAGACTTTCCATTAGAACTATGAACAAAATAAAGACGGCTGTTACTTCATAGGAACCCAGAAAAGTGGAGACAGAAAGAGCATTTCTGCTTCATGTAAAAAACTAATGTCATTATTTTTATTTTTATTTTAAATATTGTCAGTATTACAGGGTATCTACAGGTTTTGAATATAACATCTCAAAAGAAATACCTTAAACGCTATTGGAGCCCTGGAGAAACCCTGCATTCTGGATTAGGGATCTAATTTGCCATCCCTTAGCACACAGAGATGCTTGTTTTAATTTTAATAACAGATCAAGGGCTGAACTGGCTGTGTGAATTGGGTACTGACCTATATCCGTCACAGTTTACAACAGGTGTCCCTGGGAAAGTGAATACAGTAAGACATCACGTTCCCTTTGAGAGGGAATTACAGTAAAACCAGCATCCCTGAGGTGCCTCAGGAGCAGGACTCGCAGACTCAATTAATGAACCTACCTGCCGTTTCCAGTGTTCTTTTTCCTCTTGAACATGTTCAACAGGCTATTGCTACGGCAAGCTATTTTGCCGTCGCCGACATGCATGCGCACCGCATCGGAGGTGGTGAACGCGCTGCGCACGTTCCTCTCAGGTTTGGCGATAATGATGTACATCTTTGGCGTGAACATGCACCCCAAAGCTACAGTCACGCTGAGGCTCACAGAGAAGGACGTAGTGATGATCTTGTAGTTGCTGCCAAAGTAGATTGGCACAAACGCCAGCCAGATTATACACGTGGTGTACATGGTGAAGGCAATATATTTGGCCTCATTGAAATTTGCAGGGACGTTGCGGGTCTTAAAGGCGTAATAGGTACAGCTCATGATCAACAGACCGTTGTAGCCCAGTGGAGCTACAACACCAAGGTTACTGGTGTTGCAGATCAGGAAGACTTCTCTGATGCTGGGGTAAGATTTGACGGGTTCAGGGGGCTCCATGATGATGAGGGTAATTTCCAGTGTGAGCTGGACACTTATCAGGATGAAGGCGATGACCACCTGAGCCCAAGCGCTCATGAACCTCGGCTTCCTCGTGCAAATCTTCTTCTTGCTGCCCGCCAGGATGCGAGCGATGCGATTGGTTTTGGTTACCAGGGCTGAGTAGCACATGGCAGCTGAGAGTCCGACAAGAAGTCTCTGGAGGTAGCAAGAGGCCACGGTGGGTCGGGCGATGAGAGTGAAAGGGCACAGATAGCCCAGGAAGATCCCTGCAAGGATGATGTAACAGAGCTCCCGGCTGGAGGATTTTACCACCGGTGTGTCGCGGTATAAGACAAAGATGAAGGTAACAAATGATGTTACCAGGATGCCCAGACAGGAGAAGACCACCTGGATAATGGACTCTGGATTTCTCCACTCCAGATAGCGCAGAGGGATCGGCTCACAGCCTGTAAAGGGGAAAAACACGGGTTATGAAAACACAGCCACAGTATACTAAAAGCTGGCCAACTCTATACATTTACATCTCTTTAGCACCAGCTCTGCGGATATATTCATGATTATCTAGAGAAACTTAGTTAAATAAAGGGTCATTTTCAATGAAAAGTCTAATATATTAAGGTTGTACTGTATGGACACATTAGAAATTAATAAAATCCATCTTTGCCTGAGAAAATACAGTAGGTCTCAAAGTAGGTTTTTAGTTCAACTATAAATAAGCCTCTTTCTACTCAGCCATGGCGAGGCTGGGCTGCAGCCAGCAGAGGAGGGGTGCTGGTGCACCAGGACAAAATAAATAACTGCTTTTTCATGGATCCAAATAAGCTCGCCTTTCTGCCTCATGCTGAGAACACACTCTGAATTTCTAATTCATGTTGTGTTATTTATTTATTGTACAATGCCAAGAGGTAGGGTTAGAAAAGTGCACAAGAGTATTTTTATATCCTTCTTTGTGCCACGCATTATGCTGTTTTCATGTGTATCCAAACATCCGTGGCTGTAAAAATAAAAAATGAAACAGCATGGAGGGAAGGATGATCCTATTAAGGAAGTGTCTTTGAAAGCCACAGAAGACCTTTGAAAGTGGGCCAGAAGAGTGGTAAGTGAACTAGGGCTGCTGTCGGATGAAATGGTGAAGATGATGAATGGCTCTCAGGTGTCATGGGAAAGCAATGAAAATAGGACAGAACAGGTTTGTGAAATAGCGCTGCAAAAATCTTAGCGGGACAGGCTGTACAGGGTGCAGGTAAGAGGAGGAGAAGTAAAAGCTTGGAGGAACTTAACTTTAAAAAAAAAACTGCCTCAGATAAGCCAGACGAAACTCTTCTTATCTCTGCAAGCATCAGTCATGCAGCAGGAACACACCCTGTGGCCACTGAAGCAACCTAAATTCATCTAAATTTAAATGACAAAACTGCAGAGCAGCAAAATTTGCTGTGTGGATCAGATGAATCACTTTGTCTAGGATCTTTTTTTTGTATACTGACTGGAGCATTGGTGATTTCAAGAAGCTGGTAGACACTATCTAAAATGCATTTATTGACTTTTTAATTGAGAGACCAGAAGATGGTGATTTTTCTTTTTTGTTTGTTTAAGCTTCAAATTGTGTTTATTAAGCTTCCTTTGTGAAACAGCCTATAAAATCACGCCTTTGTTCACTGATTTACTAATATAGTGTGTATAACTTTTGTAGGGACTGTTACACACGTCATAGTATATTAGGACCCTTTGAAACCCTTTCAGTTTATATGCTAATTAAACATCCAAGTATAACATGTTAAAACTGACCTTTAGAGGTGTTGGTAGGTTGATTAAATTTCCTTTTCCCTTTTCCCTTTTTCCTATTTAACTATTCTCTAAAAACATCCAGTAGGGTCCTGTGCCAGGCCCTTCACAGTATTTAAAGCAGCTAAAGATTTACATGAGCAGGTAAGTGAAGAGTACAAGCACACCTTCCAGTTCTTTGTCAGGCCACCAGCCCAGGTCACAGGCCTTGCACGTGAACTCATCCTGGACGTACTCATTGTCTTTGCAGGCAGTGCAGATCCAGCAGCAGCTCACCTCTCCCTTCCTTATCACCTGGTTCATAAAACATTCAGGGAAATAAAAAGTAAAAATACTCTTCTAAAAGTAACTATATTTATCATGGATGTATTTTGATGTCCAAGGAAGGCCAGATCTGCATAAATATTTAAGTGTTTGTTTTTAACACAGTAGAAATAAAGATAGAAAGGTTCAGCATAGGGGAAAAGACATGAGAATCTGGCATATACATACTAAATATCATTTTAAACAAGGTCTAACAGAAAGTTCTTTGAATGTGTCCCCCTTTTTTTCTAATATGAAAGAAAAACTCTATATTCTACACTAGTTTTTAATTTAGAAAGGCAACAGGGTTGTATGCAGTCATGAGAAAAAGAAAGTAGACTCTCCTTTAATTCTAAAAATGTACATATCCGAACATCATATATAAAAAAAACACCAAACATAAACACAACCTCAGATTAACAACACCACATGATATGTCACACCATGTCATCATTTATTTGATGAAAACTAAGCAAAAATGCAGAAGCAGTGTGTAAACCCAATGGTTTAATAGCGTGGAGAGCCATGTTTATGAAGCAATAACTAGAAGCTATCATTCTCTACATGGCTTTATCATTCTCTCACATCATTGTGGCAGAAGTTTGACCCACTTTTCTTTACAGTGTTACTTCATTTCATTCAGGTACAATGTTGCCAAGCTAACTATTTATGTGTGAGATGAACAATGTGGGGCCTACTGGGTTTTGTAAAAACTTTACACAAATACCACATACAAGTGTGACGCAGAGACTGAATAATAAAGATGTAACAGGGATGTTTGATCACAACATGTACAAGATCCGAGCTTAACCTTGATTTCTCCTTTGGAGCAGGGCTCACTGCAGACAGAGCGGACCATCTCACTGCGGTTCATCTGGATCATGTCATCATCGATACTGAGTATGCCCTCGTGCCAGGAGCCGATGTTGATGTAATCATAAACACTGGTCTCCACATGCTGAAAGTTCATAATCTCATACCTGATTGTGGAAAGAAAGAAATGGCTCAGAGGAAGATCTTTCACCATTGCTGATAGAAAAAAAAAAATTCCCCCTGGCCAGGAATTATGTTATGTTTACTGGTATTTCTTAGGTGGATCATACTCACTCAGCATAAAAGAAGTCACTGACCCTTTTACTACATATAATTTGGAGAATATTTAACTTTATCTCAATGGCTTAACTATAAACTTTGTGATTTAATGACATATACGGACTTACATGGGAATACTGTATGTGGCTTACTTACTGGAAGTTGTGTGCTGTTATGATGATGATTGTGCTTTAGACCAGCCAAATAATCACCAACCACTTTTCTAGAGATGCCTATTCAACTGCTCACAAAAGCATATATCTAATCAGCTGCATCACATGGAAGCAACTCAGTGCATTTAGTCGTGTAGAGAACCTGGTGGGGGGTTTTTTTACAAAGTGATTTAAGTGACTTTGAACCTAGTGTGGCTTATGGTGCCAGATGAGCTGGTCTGAGTATTTCAGAAACTGCTGATCTACTGGGATTTTCCCACACAACCATGTCTAGGGTTTGCAAAAAGAGAAATAGCCAGTGAGTAAAAAGTCCAACAGTCCACTATACCAGCTTTGGGATGTGTTGGAATGGGAGATTCACATCGTAGAAGTACAGAAAATTTGCAGCAACTGTGTGATAATATTGTGTCAACATGGACCAAAATCTGGTCCAACCCACTTGCAAGGTGTACCTTGGTTAATGGTGTATCTTGCTAGTGGGTAAAATATCCAGTGAGCGTAGTACCCCAATGTACATTTATCAGCAGTTTTGAATTTATCTCAGTTTTAATCACTTTCTCAGTTGTTCTCTGTTACTGAATAGTGAATATATTGGATTTTTTCCCTTTAAGCACTGGTGGTTCACTGCCCTCTTCTGGGTGAAACTGAAGGTCATTAAATGCTGTCTTAATTAAACCACTTTTTCTAAAAATGTCTATAAAAATTCCTTTCACCTATAACAATAAGAAAAGTGGGTTTACCTTCCAGGTGAATCGCCGTTCTCATCGAACCATATGTCCTCCCCGGACACGCCTGTGAAGGATGTCTTCAGAAGGAATTCCAGTAAGTGGCTTCCATCAACAGGCTTCATGGCATCGCAGAGCCCCACGTGGCCGGGACAAAGGTGAGAGTGCATATCATGCAGCCCGTGGGCCATTGCATTGATGGCATTGATGACGAAGCCCATCTTGCTGTCTTGCACGTAGTTGTCCTCCAGACTTTCATAACCTGCCCACACATGAGAGAACAGTAAGGATTCATCTTCAAGACAAACATACAGGGAAAGACTTACAGGAGGTGCTTTATTGCTGCAAGCAGAAGCATCTTATGTGGTTAAACTTTACATTTCTGCGTTTCAGGTATACCTAATATCTTGTCTAGCATGATGTAACATATTACAAAGGAGTGATAGGGTGCTCACAGATTCATTCTTATAACTGCTCTCTAAATTCAGCCAGCAAGCCACATGTATCTTTGCCTCTGTGGGATACTGCTTTAAAAGAACTGGAAGCCTTGGAAGATGGCTTCAAATAATCCTTGTTACCATGGCAAGACTGTTCATTTCTGCAGTCATGAGTCAGGATTCAATTAGAGTTGGCCTAAAACTATAGAAACCACTGAGAATCAGTCTCCTCAAGCAGAAAAACAAACCAACACGTATTTGAATCTTTTCTGTTCTTATTGGGGGGTTTTCTCAGACGAACGGGATGAATGAATGAGACAAAAAATATTTGGAAGCAAACACTGTGTGATGTTCAGACACACCCTATCAGTTCAGTGTAATGCAAGCTAGAAGCAGAGTAGCAGTTTATTAGTTGCATCGTATATCAAGTATAACAAGCTACACCATGCATTCATTGTGTTTTGGTAAAACTGGGAGCCAGGCACAGACCCATCATAGAGCCAGAGCACTGGCAGGTGAGGTAAAAGAAACACCGATTGTCTCGTTGCAATAAACTGTCTGTGAAACCTTCGGTCCTGTCACTCACTACTATGCTACTTAGCCATGTACCACCAACCTAAACACTGATGCACACAAAGCACCCCCTGCCTTAGGAGCTGCTTCCTCCACACCTGCTTAAGTAATTGTATTCAAAATTTTACACCTTCTAATTGTGGGCAATACAAAAAAGTTTTTGCCATTCAGGCAACATCCCTTCTGAAATATTCACATATTAATTTGAAGCTTACACCTGCTGTAGTTTTGTCATGTTTGAGCCTTGTTTTCTGTCTTGAATTCCTAATTAATATATTCAAGTTTTGAGTTTATTTTTTGGTCCTCTTGTTTTTCCTGTGTGTTCATATATTTTAAAGTAAGATGGTTCAAGAAGATGGCTGACCCTCCCTGAGACTGGTTCTGTTGAATGTTTCTTTCTGTTAAAAGGGAGCTTTTCCTTTCCACTGTTGCCAAGTGTTTGCTCATTGGGGGTCATCTTTGTGATGGTATTTTCTTCCTAATACTGCATAGTATTTACCTTACAACATGATACACGTTGACATCACTGTTCTCATGAATTGGGGCTATATAAACCTGAATTCAAGTAAAGTGAAATTGAAAAACTGAGAAAACCTCTCTGACACACTCTCCTACTGTTTTTAAATCTGTGAAAGAACTTCTTTAAAGACTTTAGTGTCATCAGGATTCTTAAATTGTTTGCCTTCTGTGCTAAGTCATCCAAGATCTTGGTTCTAGCTGCTCTCACCTGTGTCCCCGAGTCTCACCAGCTGGCGACTGGATGGATTAAAGAGGTTTTTGCAACCACACAAAACCTCAGCTTAAATCTTAGTTTTCTATCCTTAAGGATGGGAAACTAAGACTTGATCTTCAATAACAGAAAAAAACACTTGACGTTCTCTGTTGCCAAATGATGTGAGAAGTATTGTTACCGGATTGTTTGTTTCAAATAAATCCAACATCGTCATTGACATTCACATCGTGGGACACAACAACAGATTTTTGAGCCACCTCCTTCATAGATGTAAACAAAACCAGTGTAACCACACAATGGGAGTATCATTTGCGATGCAGACAGCAAAGAACTTCTATATTATATCCTGTGATTGCTTCTGAGCATTCATGGAAATGCAGCTGTTAGGAAATGCAGGCAATGTGCCTGTTGAAAACAAAGTCAGAGCTTTTTATCCATGTAAGTCTGACATGAGTGTTGGATGATACCAATAGGCGGACACAATGCTGGATAATTTCTACGTGAGAAAAATGCCAATAAGGAGCAAACAAATAAAAAAGCAGAGGCAGAAGTCTCTCACATGTCATTCTTTGTGGCTCAATATTCAGACTGAATTTCTTATGTGCAGAGACAATTAAATTAGTGCTGCAGCTGAGGACTAAGGAAAACAATGGCCTAAATCATCACAAGAAAACAGCAAAAGCAAGCAACATGTTTAGAGTCTGTGCCAATCACAGATAGCATCAATGGTACAAACAGTTCACCAGAACATTTTGGTCTGTACAGCCAAGCAAAGGGCTAAAGATTACTTCAAGCATTTGCACTGACCATCAATGTCATACTGTCCAGCTGACCAAAACTTTCCTCGGTCGCCATCTTTTCCAGGACAAAGTCATATACATATATATATATATATATACATCCACAGGAAGTTGTGGTGTTAACAGGTCTTATCTCCTATCTCTTCAGGCCAGGGCTGGCTCAGCAGCGAGGGCAGTAATGAGCAACAGAGGAATGCAGGGTGACACTGAAGCACTACCACCAAAACCTGCTGCACGCAAAACTTTAAAACTACATCCAGAACCTAAGAAAAGTTGCCACTCCTATAATATAACATTTTTCCAAAAGTGCACGAATGACCAATGAGTAATTTAGAAGTCTGAAATCAAGGTTTGCTTTTGGATATATTAAAGTTGAACCTTATTTTAAGCACTGCGGAATTCTTTGTTTTTAAGTGCCATTAATCTTTCATTAGGATTTCGTGCTTGAAAAACTTTAATCTTCACATCTATATTTCATAATTGAAGCTGAGATTGTGATAATTAGACAATAGAAATGTGCAGTAAAGAAAACAGATGTATTTATTTATTTTATCTAATAGGAATAATGTAATAACAACTACCTATGCCCTTCTAAAAGCAAGTCTCTCTAATCTGCAGCTCTGCAGAGTTTAAATGTATACTAATGCAAACATATACTAAAATTGCAAATGGAAAAAAATCCCACTATAATCACACCATGTTGAATTTCTGCCACCAGATACCTTTTTATGACACTTTAGAGTGGAAAATTACAGCATGTCGCCTCGGATGGAAACACACTCTAAAATATATGTATTATGTGTACAGTTAAAAAAATATTATTTGACATTGGATTCATGTAGTCCACTATTATTAATAGTAGCAGTAGTAGCATTACTGTTACACTGTTGGTTAAAAGCATGTAATTGTTCAATCCCTATGGGTCTTTTACTGATTCAGAAGTAATAGGTTAAGTTGAGTCAGCTAATGTCAGTACTTCTACTAGATATAGGTTATAAGTCAGGCTCATCAGGGTGTGAGCATCTCTTACTGGCTTGCAGAACATTTAACCTAAAAACCAGGTATGTCAGAGTTTTTGGAAACGACTGATTATTCTTAAGGAGCAGGAATGCAGATGATTGGTGTTTGCCTTGATTTTAGCATTTTATACATTCATTTGTTGCATGTTTTCTCAGCGATACTGTCAGTCTATGCAGTCCGTGAGACAGAATTTTCATTCTGTCTTATCCAGCGACATTTATAACAGCGTGGTGGCTTTCGCGAGTGTCATCCATTGCTGACGTGTTTGTTGCCACTTGTGTTAAATCACGTAATGATCGCTAAAAAGGACTGCTGGGAAACTCACTGCCTCTGCAAACAAACACATCAACAGTAAATTTAGTTGGGTAGCAGCTGGGTGAGCGTCCGATGGGAACTGCTGGTGATGACCTAGTTTAACAGCTCCTTCGCTTTGACGCTCGCCGCACTCCTCTGAGCTGTGTGAGCTTCAGTCATGATGCAATGATAACATGATGCGAGCATGCAAGCAGAGGACCTACTGCTGCACGTCGGGATTAGTCGGCTGCATGACAAGTGAACCTTCTCTGTGTATTTCATGGATTAAACTGTGCAGAGAAAAGAAGAGAATGGATCCCAGCACAACAGAAATAGCAGTTAACATGCATTACTTGCATGTTAACTGCTATTTCTGTGGCTACATGCAATTAAGCGAGTTCCCATCTCACTCAAATGTTATTGGGCTGTTTTATGCGACTGTCTTAAGGCTAGAAAAGGTGGGAGAGCGCAAAGTGTGAACAAACAAGACCCAATTATTGAGCTCTCAGTGCACTGGAAGAAAAACATCCCAATAGCTTCATATATTAGAGGTCAACTGAGATTAATTGGAAATGTAATAGAAAGAAAAAGGATTATCAGCAATGCATTTACATTTTCCCAGCATGTGATAAAACCTTAATATCAGTCAACCTCTATGTATATTTCCAAAGTGAGGAGCATTATGGTTCCATTAAAAAGTATTCACTCACCATCTTGGAGTTCTACACCAAAATGAATAAATAGATATAGAAATAAAAATAGAAATAAAATAAAACAAACAACAACAAAAAAACAAATGTTTGCAGGACAGGACAAATCACTATATCTCCACCTATACCTATGTGAATAACTGCTATTAAATAATGATGCTTCGTAAAAATGAATAAAAGCAGAAATATGCGTCATATATCAAAGAAATCCTTGAAAATAATGTGCAAAGGAAATAAGGTCGAAAGAACAGTAGAAAAAAAGATGCAATGGCAAAAACAAATTCCCAAAAGTATCTTTATAGCTTAAAGTCAAAAAAAGTTTTTTTGGTTTTTGCTGCATGCAACATTTTATATTTACGTTTATCAACATGTTCAAATAGGCTCATTTTAAAATAACTGACTTTAAAAATTTGGGGATCTTGAGAAACATCTTCATCCCCATAAAACGTAAAGCTTGAGACTGAAAACGTAAATATATACAGGCTTTTATTTTAAAAAGAAAAACATATGAGTGGTGTATAAAACAGTTATGTCTTGGAAACATGCTTGTTGAGCATTGTTTCGAGAAATTAACAAATAATGCATTAGCTCTGTTATACGTGAAAGGATTTCGTTTACCTAGATCATCATCCTCTGTAAAGCCAAGTGTCACAGAAATGAACAATATAAAAAAAATATGTGTTACTGGATTGACTTAGAGAGAATTTTACCCTCTGGCAGTCTAATTCATATTTAAATAGCGTGTTCCAGTTTGTGGGGCCCTTTTGGCATCGTCCTCTGGGCTTTGAACGCATCAGAACAGTTCAAAAAGACAAGCAGATGTGCACGCTGGCGTAAAAATGGAAACCAGGAATAAAAAAAACCTAAACAAAACAAAGAAACTGCAGGAAAACATCATAATTGCTTGACGAGTTGTTTAGCTACCTGAGCAGTTTCGTGCATAATTCAAGTTCTCTTGCGGGTGTCCGGGAAGGCGGCACTGAAACCGGTACTGCCAGAACTCTGGAAACCATGGGTTGCGGGTGTTGGTGCTGAGCTTGAGCCTCAGGAAGTAGTCGTCGAATGAGGAGACCTCTTCAGAGTGCAGCTTCACGGTGATGCCTCCAACAGCCTCCTGTTCGTATCCCTCCACCACCTCGACTCGGTCTGCCCAGCCATCACTGCAGAGAGAGGAGGACACTGTAATCATTTCTACTTAAATTAGACACCCACTTGCTAGATTGTATGTCTAAAGATTATGTCAGAGCTTAAAGCATTGCAAAAACATTCCTACTGACCTTTCAAAACCCATAATATGATAAATAAATAATACATTATATCTCTTTTGTGGAAAATAGAAGAGAAAGAGAAGGATCTAATCAGAGACAGTTAAACTGATGTAGTTTCCAAAGCTCTGTTATCAAAGGAACATCTTTTGCAACCAACAAAATATCAAAACACAACCTAAAACCTGCCAAGCATTCGAACCTAACCCTAAAGGCTATCTCCAGCTACTGCATTTTTATAATTTAATAACAAGTCACACAATATTAGTCAGCATCTGGCAAGAGAAAATAACAAACTGTTTTATGCTGCCGAGCTCCAAAAGTCAGCGCACACTGAATCCTGAAGAAAAACAACATCTCCCTTTTGTTTTCCTGACTTTGTTTCCCTTTCAGCCTCCCCGCTGAGGGGCGTGGAGTGCTCGCTGTACTTGCCGAAAGAAGAAGAAGGAAAAAAAAGCCTCAGTCCACAGACACAATCACAAGTCTGGTGAGAATTCACAGATTAGTACTGCGGCTCTGCAATCTGCCCCGGAGAGAAACAAACTCCCACCCAACACGCTGACTCTAGAGCCCTAAGTGTCAAAGCTGATCATAACTCGTATTTATAGCTTAATACTCAACACTTTGAAAGTCAATTCAGCATCTGATCCTGTTGCAAAAGGTCATGCGGACAAAAGAGACTTTTGGATGCTCCAGATTTAAATTAGAATAAAAATAAAAACCCATTTCTCATTCATTTCAGTTGCAAATGTGTTTTATAGCAGCATTATGCAGTGTAGGATCAAGTCCTTGATATATTCATGTGGCATTGTACGTCTCAGCGGGTGAAATGAAAGCTGAGAAAAGGGAATATGAGAGACTTTAAACTGAATATTCCAGTGATGATTTGGCATAAAAACAGCTTCTTAAAATGCAGCGACACACTGAATGGAAAACAAAACATTACAGATGGGTGACAATCTGAAGAAAAGCTTCAACCCTTCAGTCCTTCTAGCCACAAAGAAAGGGAATCTGGTGGCACATAAGCTGTGTGGAGCATTTTGCTGTCGTGGTCCACTTGTTTGCAAATCAATACAACTATTTTAAGAGATTACCTGTCTCCTATGATGAAACATGTTTATCCTGATGATGAAAGCAACCTCATGTGATGATGGCACTGAAGATGGTCCACCTAAAAGACCACAGGTGAATACATCTCTTGACGCTCTGCAGCTGAATACAGACCAAGCCGGGGAGTGGGCGATATATTCATCTACATGCTGCAGACAGCTTACTCCCATACACAGAGAAACAGCTGCAAGGTCAAGATCACCTTCTCTGATTTCTCAAGTGCATTTAACCCAATTCTCCTTCCACTGAGAGGATGATTTTGTGAAGTAGTCTTGGAGGAATCATCTGCTTCTAAATGTGAATAAGATCAGAGAGGTGGTGATCAAAAAACGATGACCCGTGTCTAACTTGTGACAGGATTTTGATGTGGTGGAGAAGAACAAGTAACTGGGTGTCCACATATACAGCGGGCTGAATTGGAAGACCAATACAGGCTGTATACAAAGCGGTGATAAATAGGCTCTATCTCCTGAGGAAGCTGAGACGTGTGCAGCGAAATGCTGGAGATTTGTGACGAAGGCAGTTTGCTTTGCTGTGGTCTGCTGGGGGAGCAGCATCGGAGCTGGGTCTGGGATTGGCTGCAAACTGGACACTTTTGAAGCTGTGCTGGAGAGAAAGTCACTAACAAACAGTTACTCATCATGGAGAATCATTTCCAGCCTCTGGATTTATTACTGGACAGGCAGCGAAGCACCTTCTCTAACAGACTGATTCAGCTCTGCTGCACAAGGTCAGATACAGGAGCTCTTTCATGCCACATCTCACAATACAACAAATATAACTGGAAATATGGAACAAATAACATATTTATTGTTCTCATTCATTTAGCTATTGGGTCAAAGCTTGGATCACTGGATGGATTGATAATAATAATGTGCTATCAACACATTTAAATCCAGCTGAGCACCTGTGGGAGATTTTGGACTGAAAACAGTAAATGAGGAAAGACAGAACTCCAGCAGGGTTACAGATTTTGAGATTCACTGCTATTAAGAAATCTATTTTGGTTTCTTATCATTATTATTATTATTATCATTAGTAGTAGTAGTAGTAGTATTACCTACCTTTACATATGTTTGGTACTAACTCAAATCTGCAAAATTCCAATATTCTTGCAAGTTATAAAAACAAAATAAATAGATAAATATCTGCAACACCATTAAACCACCCCACCACTCTGAACTACAAGGCAGGATGGATCCATGCTGGCAAAGTTGTCTTAATTTTCTGTTGTTGATGAGAATCGTAGCCTCAGTTTCCTGCTCTTAGCCCAGCTAGTGTGGTTTTCTGCTGCTGTAATCCATCTCCTTGAAGGAGATACATATTCTGCATTCAGAGATGCTCTTCTGAAGACCTCATCTGGCACCACAAACCAGTCACTAAATCCCCTTTCCCTCATTCTGATGTTTAATTTGAACTTCAGCAGGTCGTCTTGACCATGTCAACATGGCTAAATCCATTGGGCTGCTGCCATGTGATTGGCTAATTAGATATTTGCATTAATGAGCAGTTGGAGAGGAGGCTGGTGAGTGTACATTTTTTAATGTTTATTTGTGTAGCATAGTGATTTTAGCATTTACGGTTGCTGGGATCGCCTTTTCTGCTCATCAGCTTTGGAGAGTAACACTGTGTGGTCCCTGGCTCAGCTGCAGGGGAGGAGTGGGGCAGTGAGCTCAAGGGGGCAGTGCTGGGAGGCGGGTGAGGCCACGGGTGGTGGCGATTGGCTGATGACAGGCTCTGTTTCTTTTACATTGAAGGAAGAGACGAGCGGGAGAGACTGAGATCTGGACTGGGAAGAGACTGTTTTCTTGTTGTGCAACTGTTAATAAAAGCGAAAATAGTGAGCACAACCATTGTGTGTGTTGTGTGCCTGCACACACGGCCTTCAAAGATGAAACAATAAGAAGAGGGCTTTAACCTTTGAACAGACATTTAAATCTGGTCCAAAACAATTAAATACCCTTCAAAACAGAATATTTTAAAAATATTGTATATATTACACAAACCCATCCACAGGACATAAATAGCACTTTCCAGACTTCTATAACCCATATTTTGTTTAAGAAGCGAAAGCCAGCAGCATCTTTGGCTTGGCTGGTGCTTCAAAAATAAATTGACAATGGTTGTCCAGCGTGACAGTATCAACAGTACCTGGCCATCTGCTTCTCAGCATCACACTACCCCCAGTCCAACACTCTGGGTGCCAAAAACCTACAGCTCTGACGTCAACACACGCACATACTGTACAGACTTCTAACACAAGTCTGAGCTCACACGTCTGTGAATCATTTAATTTTGGGCACAGCGGCGTTATTAGAAAAACTATGAATGTAGAGCCAAACTGTTTTTTTAGTGAAATAATTTGATTACTAGTCAAAAATTGCAATCTAAATCATAAAATTGATATCTTCTATGAATTCCAACGCAATGGGGGCTTCACTGGAGAGTTGATCAAATGAGTTGTTTGTTGTTTGTGATGTGTGGGTTCTGCAGTGTGAGAACAGCCATGTCTTTCATCCTCCACACAGCAGAAGATGGATGGCTGATGACCAGCACCTCAGGCATTTCGATTTGCCCACTGCACAGGCCTGCGTGTGTTCACTTACTGCATTGCTCTAAAAAACATTTTCCTTTTTCAGTAGTCTCCTTGACCCAGAAAACACACATGTGTGCACACACAGACACACACACTGCTCTACCAAACTCACGCCCTCCTTATCTTCAGTGTAGACTTTCACAGCAGTGCAAATTTAAGTAGAAGGGGTGAGAGCGAGTTTAGGCTTTAATGTGTCCTATTTTTTTAAACTTTATGCACCTAATCCATCATTTGGGTCGCAAGTAAATCAGGTTGACTCCTTTGAATCTAAACATTAATAAACCACTCTCGGCAAATCAGCGGTAGCTGGCTTTTAGCGTTGGTGCTACAACAACTGCTAACTGGACTTGAGGTGAACTGAGGCTCCACAAAAAGGGAATGCCTGGTATATGTGCTGATATAAGCTTTGATATTCACTACGCCACTTTCCCCAGCTTATGCTGGAGGTGCTGTCCCATATTAGCCCATCCCTCCTGTGATCTGACAGGGAGTGTGAATGCATTATTCATTACCGAGCCAGACTCAAAGCATCTTCTTGCTTTCAGAGGAACTCTGCTACAGTTAGGAAAGGAAGAATATTTTGCTTCATATGAACTTTTTGTATATAATCCATCCTGAGTACAACTGAGTGTCACAACATGGAATTCAGCATTCATATTTCAGTCAGCAGAGTGACATTTTTCTATGTTTAGCATTTAGTAGAAGACGAAGAGCTCCTGAAAGGATCTTCTAGTAAGATTGTCTAACATCTTTTCTCTAAAAGGTAAAACATTAATACTAAATTTAATCTTTAAACGTGTTGTGGAAGAATAGTTGTTAAATATTTGGAAACTGCTAATCCTTATCTTGACTGACAGCGTGTGAATGCTGCAGAAGAGCTACCAAATGATCCCAAGTGCCAAAAAGAAAGCAGAGCTGGAGCAAGATGCCATTTACAGCAGTACAAATTTCCCCATTTGTACTGACTGCACAGGTGTTATTTTTAAATGGAAATCTCCCATTTAAATTGCATCAGGGTTTGGAGTTGTGCATAATTTATGATATAACCACTATGAGTGAAAGATGGGTGCCATTTGTTGTACCATATTTCATTCATATAAATTTTACAGTGAGTTATGGGCACTCCTTGCTAACCAAGGTAACTAGGCAGCACTGATGGTAGCTGATAGCTCCCTAGACATGTCCTCCAAATATGGTCATGGGTCACGTCTGCTTCAAAAGCAAGTCCGCAAATGAATGACTAAAACATACTGGCATCTTTTGTAAATGTCCATGTATGGACTTATACTTTGGTTTGATAAAATTTGGTCAAAAATGTGGCACGAGGACCTCAGGTTATTGAAAAATATAAAGTTTTGAGATATAAAACACAGCTATTAAATGGAAGTTTCAATATGCCTGTTGGGAGGATAAATTACAACCCCATGTTGAGGTGCTGTGCAAAATGTAATTAAAAACAGAATGCAATGATCTACAGAGCTCATAATTCCATATTTTGCTCATGTTGAACATGAAACATGAAACATTTAAACTGAGGCATTGTCAAATGTTGGGATGGGGGCAACAAAACACTGGAAAAGTAAGAGGTAATTAAAAAAACAGCTGAAGGTGGATTTGGCAAGTAATTGGATTTAATGGCATCAGATCAGTAATAAAATAAGGTATTAAAAAAAGAGCATCTTAGAGAGGCGGCATTTCCTAATATCAAAGATTAGCAGAGAACCACCAGTGTGCAACAAAACTGGGTCTACAAATTGGGGAACAGTTTAAGAGTAATGTTCCTCAACATAGAATTATGAAGACTTTGAATATTTCCACATTTACAGTACATAATATCATCAAAAGATTCAGAGAATCTGTAGAAATTGCTGTGTTCTTCCTCTGGACTAAAGAGGAACGAGACCATCTGGATTATGATCATCGCTCAGTTTGGGGCCTGTGTCTCTGATGGTATGTGGGAGCATCCCCTTTATTAATCCTTGAGGAAATTATGTGATTACAAAACTAAATTAAATAACACAATATATTTGTGTGTGTGCATGAGCAATTAATGATTTGACAAAAGCCTTATAACTTTGAAACTATGATTTTATAAAGTACCGTATAAAGATTTCAAATAATATGTCAAATTTGACCTTTGACCTCCTCTTTAGGGTCAGTAAATATATCTGAAGGTCAAGGCGTTACTATAATAGCTATATAGAGCTATTTATTACTGTTTCTTACTGCCATTGTTTATATTGGCAACATATCAATAGTGATATATAGGGAGTCGATATATCACGCTATTTTGTATATTACAGTAGCAGGTTACTACCAATTAAATACTTAACAATTTGAATACATGTACAATGTTTCTGAATAAGTAGACTGCAGCACAAATGTCTTAAAGTATATTTAAAAACAAACAAACAAGGAAAACAAAATAAATATATACAAAATATAGTAGTAGTCCCTTAAATGTAAATACTGCCCAGAGCATGAGCTGCCTTGGGGGAGGTTTGCTTTCTCTGAGTGCATCTTGTCTGAGATATGTTGCAGCCATCAAATTCAAAGTGACGTAATTTTTTCTTTAAATGCCACATTTTTGTCATTTTAAACAGTCAATATTTTCTACACTCAATTCTGGATTAAATATGAGTTTAAGAGATTTCCTAATCATCCAGCATCCTAACAGTTTTGGGATTGGGATCAGCATTATTAACACAAAGGCCATTACTCTATCTGACATACAAATATGCCTCTTATTTATTTAAACTGATATACTGACTGATTTTTGTGGACATATAAAAATACAGCTACTTTTTGAAAAGCATCAGCAAGAAAGATTTTCTTCTCGTCATTCTTGTTCTTTTATTCCAAAGAGCACCACGCCTGACAAACCTAAAAGCCCCGTGGGAAAACATTCTCCAACAAACCTGCCAATTAGGAGGAACTCTCCGGCTACTCCGAGCCGTCTCATAGCCATGAGAAGCCCTCGGACTGTCATGCCTTCACAGAAGCAGACAACAACTCTGGCTTTAGGCAGACGCTCCCGCAGCTTTCTCAGCAGCCTGTCGAAGTGCTTCTCCCCAGCATTGCTGTAAATCTTGTCAGAATGGGCGATGCAAAGGCCTTCCTGCGAGGCAAGCTCTTTGAATACTTCCATCCCACTCTCCCCATAGTTACCTGAGAAAGATAAAAGGAGCTGTCAGTTTGGCTCATTCACAAGAAAATGTAAAGGGTTCTCATTCATAAGTTCATTCTGTCATGTTTTATTCTATAAGATGTTCCTTAAAGGAAATAATCCAGAGGGAAAATTATCGAAAAACTCTTCTTTTAACATTTAAATAGTTCACTGTGTCCCCAGACCTCTTGCTGTGGAATCAAGAGCAGTGCAACTGGAGCAAATGGGCCAACTGTGACCTCAAGAGTAGTATCAGAGGACGAGCGCTCACATAAGTCTCGTCATTTTTAGGTTGTCCGTCCAGATGTTCGCAGTCATTCAGCTGCAGCATCACTCCAATAAACAGGCTGTAATCTAGCTTCCTCTGTAACATCTAACACCTACTGCTCATATTTAATTCATTACAGAATGACAAACAGGTATTCATTTCTGTAAACAAGGAAGACTTGCCAGGTTTTTGTTTGGATTTATCAGATGGTTTTAAACTTGTTTTCATATTCCATCAGTTAAAACTGATTTGCAACAGCTGCCGTAACGGTGTCTCGGGTATAAAGACTGTGGGAGGAAATGTGATTAGAATCTGATTATAAAAACATGCCTGGAAAAAATGAGTTTGGGATGACTGTTGTGTTTTGAGCAAGTGTTGTACAAAAATGATAGTTTATGCCTCAAATGATCTTTAAGGCATGAAAACAAACGGTATAATTACCATAAAGAGACCTCACTTCTCCTCTGAAATTGCCCACCACTTGAACGAATATGGATTAGTCTCACAAAACAGGCTTTAATCATGTCTGCAGCCACCTGCTGTTGGAACAGCAGTACATAAGCCATACTTAAACTGAGCACAACCACTTTATCAGTTACACCTTGGCAGTATTTCATTGAACCCCCCTTTTCTTTCAGAACTGCTTTAATTTTTTGTGATAGTGTCATGAAATAGCTGCAGATTTGTGGACCACACATCTGTGATGTGGGCTGTTCCACCACATCCCAAAGACACACTACTGGTTTGAGATCTGGTGACTATGGAGGCCATCTGAGTACAGTGAAATCACTGTGATGTTCAAGAAACCACTCTGTGATGATCTGAGCTTTGTGGCATTGCCCTGCTGGAGGACCATGTCATAAGAGATGGGTACACTGTGGTCATAAATGGATTGACATGGTCAGCAAGAACACTCAAGGTAGCCTGTGGTGTTTAAATGATGCACAGTGGGTGCTAAGGGGGGCAACGTCTCCATATCATACCATACCACCAGCCTGGACTGTTAATACAAGGCAGGATGGCTCCATGACTTTGTGGTGTTTAGCCAAATTCTGAGCCTACCGTCTGAATGTGGCAGCACATGTCAATACATATCAGAACAGGCAACATTTTTCCAATCTTCTATAACCCAATTTTGGAAAGTCTAGGGGAACTACAGCCGTCCCTGTTCAAAGGCAACACAAATAGCACCTAGTGAGACCTTCCGCTGCAGCCCATCTGCTTTAAGGTTTAGGGATGCACTTCTGCATACCTTGGTTGTAATGAGTGGTTATTTCACCTTTAAATCACCTTTCTTACCCATTCTGATAGTTAGATGAGCTCTAGCATGTCATCATGATCATCTCTATATTGACATTTGTGTTAAGGTGAAGTTGAATAGATGTGCCTAATGAAGTGAGATTATTATAAAACAAGTTAGGGCAACAGAGACAACAGACACTATAAATATAGAACAGCATTTTTGCAAATGAAGGTCAGTTTACCTGTCACATCGAGTCGTACTCAGCTACTCAGTAAAAACATTTTTGGAGCGTTTTCAAGCTTGCAAAACCTGCCAAAATGATGTCAGATGATTTAATCTAGAACTTCTGCAGGTCTAGATGAATCTAGATTTCATGAAACTGTGCTTGAAACAGTGTATTAGAAGGTCTGTATCACACACTGGAGATGTAGGGTTTTAACAGTGTGTGTTTTCAAACACAGGAAGCCATGAAGGGGCTTTTTTAAAAAAGCTAATGAGAGGCATTATAGGTAACGTAGGAGTCTAATAAACTAGGTTCTCATTAGGCGGTACTGTTTGAGTTTGGAGCGCTGTGTTGTGACCCCCCAGCTGATAAAGAAAAGCGTCTTACCCTCTGTGTGAACGGCTGACACATAGGTCCAGTTGTATCGTTTGACAATGTCCACCAGGGCTCTGGCTTGAAGAGTATCTGAGGGTACAACCCTGAGGAAGTACTTGAACAGTGTCTTGTCACTCAAGTCAATACTGGTTGCAGAATAAGCGATCTGCGGGATGTTGAATAGCTGCAGAAGGTTTTGGACCTGAATGGCAACAGAACTGGAGCCCGGCCCGATGACTCCAACAATGGGCTTCTTGGTCGGTGGTGGCTGACTGGAAGGCACCCCTTCAATGCACCACCTGGAGCCGTCACTTTCATCCCGGATGGAGATGAGAGAGTCTCGTATGAATTCGATGCTCTGCTCCAGAGCCACCGAGGAATGCCAGCAGGAGTCTCTGATCTCACAGCCAAGGGTGATGTTGGGTAACAGATTTGGGTCCGAGTTAATCCGATCCAAAGTGTGGAACATGGCCTCCACCCTTTGGATGCCGTACTGCTCGCGGACCTCTCCACACTTCCTCTCCGCCACCTTCTCAGCTGATGGTTGGTGGTGAACAGAGAAGAGGGCTCCAATTATAATATCCCCGTCCATCCTCGCCACCAGGCGAGAGGCAGAACTTGGCACCACGGACCTCTCATACTTTCCTCTGGACAAACCGAATGCCTCGAACAGTAAAAAAGGCAAATATAAAATGCTTACGACAGTCAGGTAAATCATATTCGACATCGTGCCAGAGGTGCTGAATGTAGAATCATGTCCACTTGGCCATAATACAGGGCCATCAATCCTCTACGAGCAAATTAAACTCATCTGCTTCTTCTGCAGTGTTTCCACCCTGCATATGAGACATGGAGTGTTAATTCTTACTTTATTATACATTTATTACATTGACAAATCTAAATAATTCAACACATGTATTTCAGAAATCTGTTTTCTGAGAATGAATTGAATGAAGGAGAAAAAATACTTGCAGATCAATCATCTTTCATCCAATCACACCATAGCTAAAAATTTAAAAATATACAGGAGATCCAACCAGGCAAATACTTTTTGGGAGGGAATAAGTACATATCTAAAGACACTACATGTTCACGTGGAAGACACAGAGCTATTTGGAAACTGAGAATTTTAGCACCACGGACAGCTGCCACTGTTCTAGTTGAGGGTCTCAACTGATTCTACATTTATACCTTTGACTGTTTGTTGAGCTTCTACCTCGGCATCATTCCTCATCTCTGATGCCATTTCAAAGTGGAGACATTGTGCCAAAAATAAGAGCAAAGCTCAGGATATTACGCTATAACAATATTGTCTGTGTTCTCCCCATTACTAGTCTCATCTCTATTAATTAAAAGTGTTTGAAATCTAACTTGACTTTTCTCCAAAAGTATTTTAAGGTGTTAATAAACAAGTATAATCTAAAAATTGCATGACCACGTTTGAAGTAGTATGTATAAATACATTTTTTATATTAAACATTTTTTAATGAAATTTGGTCCAATTTTTAAATGATGTAACTTTATCATTTAATACCCTGCAATCAACAATAAATATATGTACAATATTGCATGTTCAATTTCATTAATTGAGAACTGAGAAGATAAAGCCTGTATAATTATGCTGCCCTATTTAACCTAAATCTAAATCATCCTTAACTGACCTGTTTAAGAAGTTACAACCCTGTAATTCAGCGATTTTTATGTGTATTTAACACATAGCTAGAGACCTCTTCAGTCATTGATAAAGACCCCCGTAGGATCCTTTGGGTGATGAAATATCCTGTTCACACTTACTGCTCTCTTACTTCATATTAAAAGTGTTAAGTTAGTGTCAGTTTCAGGACAAACTGCTTGCTTAATGGTCTCAACAGCTTTAAAATCCATCATGATTATCAAAAAATGAAATAATGAGTGCTATATTTTGAAATTATTAAAATTTAAAGCCCATTTGTTCTACGTTTTCTTCTGAACAGTCGGTTGGATTTTCTGACATTTAGTGTGTTTAAATGCAAAAATAGAAGTGAACAAACATTTAAAACTCTCACAACCTGCATGTTATTGTGTGTGCACTCCATTACTGCTTTTTACAGTAACAAGTAAGGGCAGTTTAATGTTTAAGTCAGTCATTATTACTCATGCCACGGACAACAAGATAGTTACAAAAGGATTTTTAATATGTTTAACAACTGCATGATCTAAATTACAAGAAAATATCAGTTCACACTGTAAATATGTCACTATGTTGTGTTTCACTATATCAGTGAACCAATCGAAAACATGGAACATGGAACTGCTGATGAAAGAGTCATGTCTGGATCTTGTACAAAATACGGTATATTATTTTCTTTAAGTCATGTGAGTAGAGGGCCAGTGAAGGGGGGTGTTCAGTCAATTCAGGGAATCAACTTCATGCAAAGACTTCAAGTATTAAAAATGAATTAATATCTATTAATATCCATTATGCATAAATCTATGCAATGGTAATGAAAAAATTTAAAGTAGCCTATTCTGATTTAATAATTTTTTTGTTAACTGAATTGAGCAAAGATCAACGGGGACATGGTAATTATTTTGTATCAAATAAATAATCTTTGATACATGTGGTTGTTTTCTACAGTTGAGGGAAGTTAAGTGAGTAAAACATGCCTTTGGAAATAAGTATTGGACTATTTTGACAAAAAATAAAAATAAAAAATCACTGTGGCTTGAGCCAGAAATGAGCCATCTCAAACAGCATACATAATGACTAATATTCGCTCTGCCTAAATACTCTTTATTATCGTTTAGCAGCTGTCTCCAGGTCCTCAGCTGCAGCTATAAAACGGTGTCATTCACAGGTCATAACATGCAACATCATCAGCTGCATGCACATGCATGTTTAACAGTCTTACAGACATGATTTCACCTACCTGAATCAGGTAGGGACATAACCGGGACATAGTGGGTCTGTGTCTCCTCTGAAGCCGCCGGTCTGGACTCTTCTGCCTCCGAAACACGGTGGGACTCTTCCTCCCTCCCTCTCTCCCTCCCTCTCTCTCTCTCTGCACTGGTGATAAGATGCTCCCTTCTTCTCCTCTTCCTCACTGCATTTTTAAATCGGGTCAAACTCACTGCAGTGTCCCTGATTTAAAACCAGAGTTCATGCACATCACGAGGGTCAGTGATGCGTCGATTGATAACATTTTGGAAGAGATCGGGGTGAGAGTGAGGCTCCTGAGAAGCATATTTTAAAATAAATAAATAAGTCGGGGATAGATGGCGATTTGACAAGCTTCCATTAAGACCCCCTGGACCAAATCAGCGCAACGTAAGAGACTGTTCATAGGCAGTCGCTTACTTTATGTAAACTTCAAAGAGACTCGTCAAACTTCAGTTTAATTTTTCCCTCCTGCGTTGTGTCTGACACGGACAGATGTGATGTACTTGTTATTCACTGCTGCAGCTGTCAAAAGAGAGCGGGCTCTGCTGCCACCTTGTGGTTAAGAGGTGATGCCACTGCTGCAACCTCACTGAATAAAAATTTACTCAACCTTAAGAAGTACCCTTGTAAACTTAATGGTTAGGTCGGAAAATAAGCAACCAGTACAGTAAAGAATTTGGCATTGCATGAACTCTCTATAAACCTACGGTACTGTGCAAAAATGCTGAGTGACTCTTTTTTTTTTTTAATATTTTGCTTCCAATGAGCAAGAGTTTCTTGTAATTTTTTAACGAAGCCTTCTGGGGGTCTTTTAAAGTTTTTTTTTGGACATACACTGCTTTTCGGCTCATTTACAATTCAGTGTTTTTACCTGAGAATTGTCAGAGGAATGTCTGTTTTTTGTAACCACATAAAAATGACATATTAATCATTCAAACATAACAAAAAACCCACCCAACTCAAAGGATGAAACACTGTTGTGTCTACATGTAAGAGAAAACTTAGCAAAGAATCAAATTTAATTGTACCTTTAAGCAGTTTGTTACCAGCAGCCCGTTAGAAAAAGGTATAATTTGTGTCCTGGTCCAGGTAGTCTTTTTTCCCACTTCTTTCTTTTCCTTTCTCTTGCCTGCTGCTCTCTCTCTCTCCCTCTCTCTCAGGTGGAGTTGTGGACCTGCTGTTCTCGCTGGCAGAGCTTCTGATTTTCTTCAGCCCTCATACCAGTTCCCTATCTTTTCATCAGATGCCAGTGCTTTAAATGATCATCTGCCAAAAAAGGATTACCGGTATTTAACCTGTTCTGAAATGCTTGTTGACCTATAATCAAACATGTTTCTTATCATTCATATTAAGTCATTTTGAGCCAGAAAGAAAAAGTAAAGTACAAGCCATAGTTTAAGCATGATGATGATTTTTATGCATCCTTTAAATAGTCCATTCTTAAGGAAGGGAAACGGGGAGAAAATGGCAAATTACGCCAGAACTGGCCTGAAAATCAATGGAAACAAGTCTTATTGGGTGATGAATCAAGATTTGAAATTTGGTTCAAACCATCACCAGTATGTTTGGAAGAGGTCAGGAGAGCAGTACAACAGTGAGTGTTTACAGCCTTTTGCAAAATTTGGTTTAAGCCAGTGGTGTTGGAGATCTTTTCAAATTTGCTGGAATTATAAACACATAAAAAAAAAACCACATACAGCCAGATTTTAATGCAACACGCAATGCCTTCTGGAAAGCATCTTATTGGCAACTGCTTAATTTTTCAGCATGATAATTATTTTTAAACACACTGCCAATGCAATACAACCATAGCTGAAAAAAAAACCTGCAATAGAACCTATCAGTCATGGACTGGCCTTCCCAAGACCCTGGACATCAACATTATTGAAGTAGTGTTGACAGAGAGTAGAATGAAAGCAGCAAACAAAGAAGGTCTTTTAGTGTCCTTGAAGAAACCTCGAAACTATTAAACTATTCCCTAAGACTACTTGAAGAGATGACAAGAAAACTGAAAAGAAGAAAGAGTTCAGGCTGAGTTGAAGAATAAAGGTGGTCAAGTATTGACTTTCAAACTCGTTAGACTCGAACAAACTCTGTTTTTGTCTGTTTTTGTCTGATATTGGCAATATATATTAACATGAAAAAATGTAAAGAAATGAAAAAAGAAAAACAAAAAAACAATCATTTGAAGCATATAATTTAATCTATTGTAAGTTTTGAGTCACATAAATTTGTGTTAGATAAACTTAATCTGACAGTTTCCCCTGCTTTGACGTCACTTCCTGCATTTAAACATGGCGGACGTCAACATTGATGTCCGTAGATGAACTGTGCTGCGGTTCAGACGGATTGTTTGCAGCTGCTTCAGCATGAATCGATTTCTCGTCGAGCTGTAATAACAGGAGCAGTTTGAGGCAGTCTCGACAAGTAAATATGCTTTTTTTCTTTTACCTTTTTAATTTGCTTGTTTGCAGTCAGGGGATGAAAAGTGCTCTCATTGTGTAACACTGTTTATACCACAGACTGTTGTGTGCTGATGGTTTCGCTGCTGACTGAATTCTCAGAGGATAAACTCTCCCCGCAGGGAAGGAGCTAATTTTAAAAGTGCTGTTTGTAAGCCGTCGTGTAGAAGATGTATAAGTTAGCCAGCTAGCAGTGCATGTAGCCTGAGCCATAAGTGGGAAACACAGATACAATGTAGATGAAGTGAAGTGACAGGCTCCAGCTGTGGATGCAAACTTAAACTCTGACAGTTTGTCTTGTGGGATATGTCTCATTCGCTTTGATAGTTTAATACCACAGTAAGTACCTCACATAGTCTCACATGCTGCTTCCATTGATATGCTATCTTCCAGTATGAGCCTTGTTGACCTGCTGGTAAATAAGAAGTCTGTTGTATCCCATAAGAGGCCTTTACTGTGAAGCAGGGTTTCATCTTAACCAGGAAACTTCAGGGTCAACCCTCAGTTTTCTGTACTACAAAGGCAGATCACTTCTTACTGGGATCAACATCAACATAGTAGCTTATGGTGCCAACCTAAATAAGTGGACACGTTAAAGTCATTTTCCGGATTAGAAATCAACATTCATGGTATCACCACCTATTGTTCTCTGGAGAACGACCTCACCATTATTGGAACAACCCTTGAATTCCATTTGTCCATCCATTTTCTTCCACTTATCCAGTTCTGGAGATTATCCCAGCTGTCATAGAATAGAATAGAATTAGAATTAGAATAGAATTAAACTTTATTGTCATTGCACATGTCACAAGTACAAGGCAATGAAATGCAGTTTGCATCCATCCAGAAAGTACTTTAGACGTGATATAGATATATTACAGAATATGGATCTATTATAGGTATGTTACAATGTACACGGTATGAAGGTATGTTATGAATATGCTATAACTATAAGTATGTACAGGCTGTAGTGAGTTTACAAGCTATGTACAGGCTATAAACAGGATATAAATATGATTGAAAACTATACAGAAATATGAAACTATACAGATTGTAGATATACAATTGTGAGTATTAATAAACAGTTGGAAAACTATAATTATTATTGTACAGAATGATTGTGTGTACTATTCATATGGTAAGAAGCAGGGTATACTAGATCGCCACATTATTGTAGGGTTAACACGGAGATAGACTCACATTCACCAAGTAACATAAGGGATGTCTTTGGACTGTGGTGGGAAGCCAGAGTAAATGCAAACTCCACACAGAATCCAGACTGGATTTGAACCCAGAACCTCCTTGCTGTGAGGTGATGTCACTAATCACCACACCATCATGCCACCCAACATTCGAGCACTAAACATCAATTTAATGAAATACTTACTTATGATCAATATTGATCCCTGGCTCAGTCAGCGACACAAATACATGTGGGTTGTGTCAGGAACGGCAATCAGCATAAAAACTGCCAAACGTGGCGTTATGCTGTCATGAATAGGGAAGCAGCTAAAAGTAGCTTTGTTACTTAATTCCAATCCATCAGACTCTCCTGTGTCTTAATGTCAGAGTATTTTGGTTATGCTGAAGTTGCACAGGACCCAAGTTTTCCCCAAACAAAATAACGTGGCTGAATAAGAGATCAGCCTTGAACATCACAGTTGCTGCCAACCTCATAATAACTGCTCACAAGGGATATCCACAATCTGTCGTTGAAGTGGTCTTATTATATTTAACTGTTGCAATCATGGGTGCTCTTCTTAAACAAAAAAGTTTATAATAATGAAGAAAGCTTATGTACAAGTAATCCCAAGGATCCAAGAGGTTAAACTTTAAAACTCCAGTTTCTAGTGGGTTTTTTCCTACTTTTGACTCTGTATGATGCCTCTTGGCCTACGGTAGCTGGGATAGGCTCCAGCCCCTCGCGATACTGACAAGGATAAGTGGAAGAGGATGGATGGACTCTGTATGATGTCAACATATTAATTCTAAAAGGATAATCTTAGACACAAAGCTCTAGCTGTGAGAACAGAAGCATTCATGCATGTACAAACATACCACAGTGTTAATATAAAAGTCTTTGTAGAAACATTATTTTTGCTGTGGATCTACCAGCAGTTGATTAATGCTGTGCACGCTCAGGGACTCTGAGCTGGACACTTTCCGACAAAGTCATCTGATAAAGTCAGCTAAAAAAGGTTGTACCAAGGCACAGTAATAAATAAATATGGATTAAGTTGAAATGTGAATTATGCAAGAGTACTAGTAGAGTATATTAAGTCCTGCATAAGTGCATGTAAAAATGTAATGATTTAAGGAGGGATATAGGCTAAAAGGCAACATAAATAAACAAAATGTTTGGTTAGTGGAAAATTGGATTTTACTTAATTTTGCTTGTGTAAAAGAAAAGCATCTTCCAGCTGCTCCCGTATTCACCAGGGGTTGCCATACTCGGTAGCTCTGCATATTTAATTTGACAGATTTTTTGCACTGGATGCCCCAAAGGGATTTGTGTTTCCTCCGGAGATCTTTCACTCATTAGGTGAATGAGTAAACCACTATACTGTGGAGCCATGGTCTGTATGAAGGAAAGTTTTTATGATTAAGTTATTGTGTTCATTAGATAAGCAGCGTTGTTCAGGGAAACTCAGGAAGGGTATTTTCTCTCAGCCTACCAAATATAAAATAGGTATTTGGCATATGCTACTGATGTGGTTATGAATGAATAAACTGCGTGGTGTTTATTTTTTTTTTGGTGAGTGTTTCATAATATTTGCCCTCTTTGCAGAGCTTCACCATGAGTAGCCGAAGAAAGAGGGCCCCTCCTGTGAGGGTGGATGAAGAAGCTAAGAAGAGGTTGAACTGGAACATGTTGGAGGACCGCAAGAATGAGGAAATCCAGGAAGATGAAGAGATACCGACTTGTTCCATTCTTTCAGCGGACCCTGCTCCTAGTAGCACCCTTCTCTCCCCTCCAGAGGGCGCCACAGAGGCTGCCTGCACCCCTGTCCGGTTTACAGAAGAACTTCCCAGCACGTCGTCCGACATCACCGCTGCTTCTACCTCCCTGGCGCTCACTGTGTTTCCACTTTTGAAACTCAGCCACATCTGGAAAGCACTCATTGGGGAGTTCAGTGTCAGGCCAGCCTGGCTCCCATCTGACTGCGATCAGAGAGCTTTCACGTTTCACAGGATGGGTGAGCAACTCTGCATCAGTTACAGCAGCTGTGATGAGAGCTCAGGGGTGCAGTGCAGTCCTGATGAAGACACTTGTACGGCAGAATGCAGCCTCCGTAGGATCCCATTGGAGGACCTTGACTGGCTACAGAAGAGGAGGGTGGTGCAGCTCTGTCACCAGGCAAAAGACGACTCAGTCAAGGTATGTAGGTATTTCTGCTGGAATACAAAGGTCCATGTTTAGGCTTGATTTAGTTAATAAATGGTCATGAAATTACCCTGCTTTTAATACCATATATTTTTTAAATCAGCTGTCTTTGGCTGGAGTAAAATTGTGCTCCTTTAGTCAAACCATTAAACAGTTCAAGTTTCGTTAAACATTATTTCTTATTTAAGCTTTTCCCTGGCTCTGTCTGGCAGGTGGGGATTTACTTGCTGGAAACTGGGCTCGGGAAGCCGGAATTCCTCAGTGAGGGAAATGCTCGGCTCAAAAAAGCAAACCAACTGATGCAGAAGTTAATGGAGTATTTCTACGATTTCATTATTCCCGGTAAGCAGACTCCAAGTTCTTCACACCATACTATAGCAGCACAGGGTTTCCAATTCACCTTGACTGGTTTTTGTTGCTTATTCTTCATAAAGAGGTCGTAGATAATGAGGAGGAAGAATGTGATACCGATCTGGAGAGGCAAAATGTTGAGGAGCTCTACGATTATGTCAGGCATATGCACCAGGAAGAAAGCCAGGAGGTGACCTATGACGTCCAGCATAAGGCTCTTATTCCTGTACTCAGGCCCTATCAGAGTCAAGCAGTCAACTGGATGCTGAGAAGAGAGAAATACAGGAACAACTCAAGTAAAGGTGCCTCTGTTCATTCCCCTGCCGCTCGTGCTCCTTTAACTGGAATTTTAAGTTAGATCCCTTTCAATTTAAGAATTTTTGAAAACAAGATATCAGTGGTTTGTTTCAAAAAGCGTCATATTCAGTATTTATTGTTTCTTTGCAGAACAATCATTGCATTTCCTCTGGCGGGAGTTGATCGCTTTGTGTGGCAAAAAGCTGTTTTACAACCCTTTTATCGGCTGGTAAGAACATAGTTACTCTCATGTTAAAGGTTCCGATCATTCGGAAATATTTTCTGCCTTTTCAATATTATAAAGATGACAGGAATCTTATCTTTCTGCAAACAGTTTACGCTTAAACTCAGTATAATCCACAGGCCTCACTGTCAGCCGTTTTTATGGGGACTACTATTTAAGTTGAAATCACAAAAGTTGTGTGTGTTATTATTTTGTTTGTTAAGCACCATTAGCATAAAACTTGATGGTCGAATTGTTATCTTAAAACCATAACAGTAAAACAGCCTGAAGGGACACCATCAGTGGGAAAAAACGTGTGTAATTTGAATGAGTTGACCTTTTAACTTGCTGTTATCACATTAAGGTGACTCTCAGGTATGATATAGTTCCACAGCTACTAGAATTTAGTTTCTTTTTTTATTTTTAGCTTAATTCGAGAATTTCCACTGGCTGGCATTGAGTGGCCTGGTGGGATCCTGGCTGATGAGATGGGGCTTGGAAAGACGGTGGAAGTTCTGGCTCTAATCTTGTTTCATACCCGGCAGGACCTCGAACAAGAGGCCCTCACACTCCCTGTGGTTAGTAGACCTCTACTGTGATGAATGCCACATTTTTTTTCTTCCCTAAACTTTGTAATCAAATGTTATGTATGTTTAACATACAATGGTTTATGATTTATTTCTTTTCTTAAATCTCGTGGCTTTGCAGGGAAAATCTGTGAATTACTTTGTTCCTCCTCCTCCGCTAGAAAGAAAGAAAGTTATCAGCTGCAAGTCTGAAGCTCAGCCTAAAATTAAAATATCCTACCCAAGTATGTCACTCAAGTCCTTTTAGACAATCCTCATAAGTCACTGAAGTTTCACACCTTTTTGAATGATACTTATATTTCTCCAGCTGTGCGTGTCATGCTACTCACTGCTATAAAGGAGATGAGATCTGGCAAGGGAGCCTCAGTCAATGCCATCTTCACCTACATCCGAGCCACTTATGGCTATGACCTCCTCAAGAACCGCAACCACATCAGGAAGACGCTGACAAAGCTCATAGATGACGGCATGGTTGACCGGGTCAAAGGTCGGGGCTTGGCGGGGTCGTTCAAGCTGGGAAAGAAGTACAAAGAAACAAAGAAAACATTTGCAGGATCATCAAAGTCTGTAAGAATAAAGAACTTCTAATATGAATGTTTCATGCTACAAATATGACTTTATTGTGTTGCCTGAGTTTGGTCTGCATTTGTCTTCCTTAAGACTTCGAAAAGCACGGAGAGCACACCCAGGAAAATGTTTCAGAGACGAGCAAAGGAAAAGGCAGAGGCAGCTCTACAAAACTCTCTCTCAGAAGATCAGAGAGATCCGAGCACCCCTACATCTGACTGTCCTGTCTCAGAGGAAGCAGAAACAAAGAAAGAGTGGGATAAAAGTCTGAATGAGAAAGCAGATCAGCCAGATGACATGCTGGATTCTTCCAGAGCACCGTTACAGGTTTCTCAGGATAAAAGTGACTCAGATACACGAGACATGTGCGGAATAGCTGATCTCCCCGAAGAAAGAGGAGAAGCTTCACAGCTCGATGATGACAAGGAGACGGAAACCCCCACCAGAGCGTCTGTCGTCCCGTTTAACACCCCTGACTACAGATTCGAGTGCATCTGTGGTGAACTTGGCATCATTGACTACAAGGCCCGCGTCCAGTGTATGAACTGTCAGCTGTGGCAGCACGCAGACTGTGTGAACTATAAAGAAGAGAGCCTTGAAACTACACCTTTCTACTGCCCTCACTGCCTGGTAGCCATGAAACCCGTGTCCACAGGAGCCACCCTCATAATTTCCCCAAGCTCCATCTGCCACCAGTGGGTCGAGGAGATCAACAAGCATATCAGGTCCTCCTCTTTACGAGTGCTGGTGAGAGAGTAGATTCATACATCAGTCTCTTGGTAGTATCTCATATATAACATGCTCAAAGTCTAAAATAAAAGTAAAATAAATCTTAAATGTGCAAATAATTTGCTGTTGCTGTTTGGCTCAGTTTAGGCACAAAACTGATTGGTTAGATGTAAGTAACAAAACTGTTTGGTTAAGATTAAGAAAGACCAGGGTTTGGTTTAAAATACACCCTCTACCTTCCCACTTTCAGGTACTCTGAAAATGATGCACTCACTTAAATCATTGCATGTTACACTACTGTGCCATCACAACAGTGCGAGTCGCCAGTTGCAATGATGGTGCAGGAGCAGGAACAACACGACATAACATTTTGCAAGCACTGCACATCTTTTATAATTTGTTAAAGCACGCACTCTTCTCTCTCATCTGTGTTTCCTGTCATATCGTTGGCATGCCTAATTATTTTGCCTTTCACGTTCCTCTTAGGTTTATCAGGGTGTGAAGAAACATGGATTCATTCAGCCTCACATGCTCGCCGAGCAGGACGTGGTCATTACCACCTACGACGTGCTGCGCTCTGAGCTCAACTACGTTGACATTCCCCACAGTAACAGCAAAGACGGCCGCCGCTTCCGCAACCAGAAGCGTTACATGGCTATACCCAGTCCTCTGGTAGCTGTGGAGTGGTGGCGAATCTGTCTGGATGAGGCTCAGATGGTTGAATGCCCCACTGCGAAGGTGAGATCATTCATTTCCTGTTGCATCTCACTTTGTTTTGTTATTTAAACGTAGTTTATGTGACCACCTGACGTTGATCCCATCAGGCTGCGGAGATGGCTCTACGTCTTGCGTCTGTTAACCGCTGGTGTGTCAGCGGCACTCCAGTCCAGAGAGGCTTAGAAGGTAATGTGAATAAAACTGTTACCACAGAAGAAAAAAGAAATACTATGAGTATGAATGCAAATGGAATTTCTTATGTAGCACATAAAAATATAAAGATAAAAACATAAAAATAAGTGTAGGTTTTCACTGCCTTCACCTGCCACTGCCAGAGAAAATGCCAAAATATAAGAAAGCAAAGTGTTTTTAAATCTATGCACAGATGTAATTAATCTGTCAAGGTTGTGATTTCAGTCTTTGGTCTCTTCAGCAGTAAAAAAAAAATCATTAAAACTTTTTTTACTGTAGATCTGTATGGCCTTGTGCTTTTCCTGGGAGTTGACCCATACTGGGTGAAACACTGGTGGCACCAGCTTCTTTATCGTCCCTACCGACGTGGAAATACGGAACCTCTGTACCATGTGATCACTCAGATATTATGGCGATCGGCTAAAAAAGACGTCATTGATCAGGTAGGATTTTAAAAGTATTTCTCTGATCGTTGGCCTGGATTCGATTGAGACTGTCTGAAGAACTATTTTGTTTGACCCATTTTTTTTCATATGAAACACATCCCTAAAGCTTTCTCTTTTGAATGTTTGTACTCATCTTACATGGTCCTGTTAATCTTTCTCCAGATTCAGATCCCGCCTCAGACAGAGGAAGTGCACTGGTTGCACTTCTCGCCCGTCGAGGGTCACTTCTACCACCGTCAGCACGAGGTCTGCTCCCAAGACGCTTTGGTTAATCTCAGGAAGATCTCTGACTGGAGCTTGAAACTTGGCAGCCTCGACCGCCGTACCGTCAATACCATCCTGTGCCCGCTGCTCAGGCTGCGCCAAGCCTGCTGCCATCCACAGGCTGTCAGGGGGGAGTTCCTGCCTCTGCAGAAAAGGTATTATGTTCTCAAGGTGCTTATGCATGAGATGAGGTCTTTTTAAAGGCAGCTACAGCAGCTAATTAACAGTCCAGCTGGACTAAATCACAACATTAGGATGATTGAAGCCCCCCCAGCAACCTTTTTGTTGCTGGGGGTGTTTATTTAAAGCTGACCCATTCTGTGTAATCTGCACTGGAGGATTTGTAAAGCAGGTTTGCCTGCCTCTCTGTAGCACCATGACAATGGAGGAGCTCCTGAAGTCCCTGCAGAAGAAATGTCGAGTGGAGTGTGAAGAAGCTCACAGACAATTGGTGTGTGCACTCAATGGTTTGGCTGGAATCCACATCATCAGAGGTATAGATCCCCACTTCTATACATCTGCTCCCTTTGCTCTTAGTTTCCCATGGGAATTAGTTTAAACAAAACAGAGGCCATGATCCCATCTTTGTGTCTCCCGACACTTTTTGTGTTGGCATGTTTTGTTAAGGCTGGTCTCAGTAAAGCGATATGTTTATTGTTGCTGCACTGATTTGTGTAGCCAACTTTGTTTGCTTGACATGTAGTGGACGTTTTAAGTGGCACTAAGGATGACTGTTTCCTTTGCCACCTGCAGGTGAGTTTGTAGAGGCAGCAGAGATGTATAGAGAAGTGCTCCGTTCATCAGAAGAGCACAAAGACAGACTGAAGACTGATTCGTTACAGGTATGTGGCCTCATACATTTCATCTCTACAAAGACTGAGGGAACACGTGACTTAAAAACCAGAAGCTAAAATCTTTATGTTTCTGGCTCTTAGAATGTATTGACATAATTAATTTTCTATTACACTTGCCATTGTGGTAAAACAGAGGCTTCATGCTACCCATAACTTGATGGAGCTGCTAAGCGCAAAGCATCGTGGGATTCCTCCTACCCTCAGAGATGACAGACTAGATGAAGAGGTGATTCACAAATATATATTATACTGTCAGAATGTATCTATTTGTCTTCTTTTTAAATCAAATCTGTTTTTTAAGAATTACTACTGCAGTTTTTTCATTCTCCCTGTCGCTGTAGGCCGAGCAGCTGCGACAGCACTACATGACCAAATACGACTCTGAGGTCGCGGATGCTCGTCAGGCTTTGCAGCCGGTGCTGCAGAACATAAAGGAGCTGAAGCGAAAAGTGAGAACTTCTTTACCCTCGGGGAAATTACATATTTTATGAAAAGATTACATATATAAAGAGAGACATAAGTGATGTTTAGGAGTGCAAAACCAATATCTTAAGATCATAAAATTTCTGCATTGATTGCCTTTTTATATACATCCTCTGCAGCTCCTAAAATTAACTTACTTGAAATGTATTTAAAATGACATTTTTTTTGATCTGTTAATGAACTCCAACAAATTAGCACAGCAAAAAGAAAACTGCATATCAGGAAATTGGAGCTTACTGATCAAATTATTTTAATAAAAAGAAAATAGTAAATGTAGCTAATGGGATCATAATTGGCATCCTACTCGTTACTTACACAAACAGTTAAAGTAGCTGAATATCACTATGATATCTATCTTCCTCAAGGTCAAGCTGAACTCTCCTTGGTGGCTGGATGTTATTCAGAGGGCTGTCCGCTGCTCCACTGATGACGACCTGGTGTCCCGCATCAAGAATGAGCTGACGTCCAGCTACAAACAACAAGCCCACAAGCTCTCCATGGCAGACAAGTAAGCACTTTTTATCAAGTAGTTCCTAGTAGTTGCACGGTAGTTGCAAGCAGTTACCTTGTACTTATCAAAAGACCAGGATGCTTCAAGTGTTTGGTGTCCTGCAGGTTTCGTGATGCCTATGGTCTGCAGTTTCTGCTCACCACGCAAATGCAGGATCTGATGAAATCTCAAAAGACTGTGCAAGATGCAGTGAAAAGTCTTGAGGGTCCGGCCTCGAAAGAAGTTATAGAGGAGGCCACAGTTTGTCATCTCAGGCCAATGCGACTGCCACTCAACAAGTATGTCGTCAGCATTTTGTAGCTTCGTACGAGCAGTGTTTGAAACCTTAAAATGTTCAGTTTATAAAGTTATGTGGAGGTTATATGACAGCTTTTCCTTGTGTTTCATAACACTTCTTTGTAAATACTCTGAAACGTATTTTAACTAATATTTGTCTTGTTATTTTCTAGCTGTGTTTTTTGCAAAGCAGACGAACTTTTCATAGATTATGAGTCCAAGCTGTTTTCTCACACGTAAGTAGAGCAGTATTTTTAGATCCATCATCAATCAGATTACACAACCAAGCGGTGATTAATCAGTAAAATTCCTCCACAGCGTCAAAGGTCAGACAGCCATCTTTGAAGAAATGATCGAGGATGAAGAGGGGCTGGTCGACGACCGTCTCCCCACCACCAGCCGAGGTCTGTGGGCAGCCAGTGAGACAGAACGCACTCTGAAGGCCATCTTGTCTTTTGCCAAACTTAAACGCATGGACCCAGACCTGGTGGAGGAAGGAAACACTTTTATGGAACTGTTTGAGAATTGGAAGAAGGAGTACAAGGTTTGTAGGCACACTTACAACATTACAAGGACAAACGACAACAAGAGCATCTTTTATTCTTTAAAAAGCTGCATTCTTCCAGTAGGGCTCCAATAGGCATCATTATATGTATTATGAGGAGTCACTTTAACAAAAATTCTTTTTTTTAAGTCTTTGTTTTGGTCTTAAAAAAGCATGATAGCTGTGTTTGTTCTCAGGTGCTGCACGAGTACTGGATGGTGCTGCGCAATCATGTGTCAGCCATCGATGAGCTGGGTATGGCCACCGAGAGGCTACGTGTGCGTCTGCCCGATGAACCAAAGCCCAAACTGCCGCACATCATAGAGCCCCACGAGGCGAGTTAAAGACAGTGACACTCATTTAGCGTAGCTGCACGCTTATGTCAGTCTGGTAAAAGATCATTTATAGAAGTCGTGACAACATGACTGACTTGTTATTAGGACTGTTAAAGGATTGGCTCTTTGCAGAGTTACTTTGCTTCATAGACTAACTGTCTGCAGAGATTTAAGTGGGGGTTTTCTTCACTGTCCCCGAGGTTTCTCATAAGTTACTGTTGAATCAGTGGGTTTCTACATATAATGTAGATCTTTATATTTGCAATGTAAAGTGTCCTGATATTTTTCATTACCTGACCCCCTCCTCTCGATTGTTTTGCTCCCAGGTGGAGCAGAACAGAGTCAAACTTCTGAACGACCAAGCTGTGGCAAAATCTCAGCTCCAAAAGAAGCTCGGCCAGTTTTTGTATCTCACAAATCTGGAAAAGGTAATTTTATAGGTGATAGTAATTATACAATTCATAATGTTAGCCCATCTAAATGTATTATGTGAGCTTGCTCTAAACAGCATACATTTCTTGATCCAGTCGCAGGACAAGTCTACTGGAGGTCTGAACCCAGAGCCGTGTCCCATTTGTGCTCGGCCCCTGGGACAGGAGGTGAGAGTCACCACTTCTTATGAATCTTGGTTGGTGGGAACATCTCAGTAGATCATCAGTTTGTGAAATATTCATACCAGCCCGTCTAGCATTTCTTAACAAACCACTTACAATCTGCTTTCTTCTCCATTCTGATGTTCAGTTTGAACCTCAGCAGGTCATCTTGACCGTGTCTACTTGCCTAAATGGAATAGGTTGCTGTCACATGATTGCCTAATTAGATATTTGTGGTAATAAGCAGCTAGCAAGTGTTTGTAATTAATGTAAACAGTTATCCACACTCTGCTATTCATACTTTAGAATAATATCTTGCTCTTCTCTCTTTTCCAGTGGGCCGTGCTGACGTGCGGACACTGCTTCTGTAATGAGTGTATTGCTATCATTGTGGAGCAGTACAGCGTGGGCTCAAGGCGGCGTGCCATCAAGTGTGCCATTTGCAGGCAGACTACATCCCACACAGAAATCTCTTACGTGTTCACCACCCAATCATCCAGTCAGGACCAAGACATACCAGTCAAGGTCAGCCAGCGACCCCATTTTCATATAATACCTGTAAAGAAAAAAATAATTGTATAACACAGCCATGATAACTTTCCTCTTCCTATGTTTGTCAGGGAAGCCACTCTACCAAAGTGGAGGCAGTTGTGAGAACTCTGAAGAAGATTCAAGTGACCAACCCCGGGGCCAAATGTCTCGTCTTCTCCACGGTAACAGTAAACTATCTGCACTCTTCAAGACTTACTTTGGCGATATCGAGTTTGGATCTGACCTGTTTCGTTGCCTTTTCTCTCGTGCACAGTGGCAGAGTGTCCTGGACATCATCGCCAAGGCCTTGTTTGACAATAACATGGAGTTTTCTCAAATCAACGGAATTCACAAATTTCAGGTTTGAATTTGACACATAATGAATGCCACAATTTTGAATACACAGCCCTGCTTTTTAACTTTTGTATTGTTTTGTTTTTTGTTGAAATACCACAGACAGTATGATAGATTTAAACATTTGCAGTAAAACCCCCATATCTAAGGACTGTCTAAATACCTGCCTGCTAGGTTTTCCTTGATGTATATTCTCCACCACCAGCTGCTAAAACAGCTGTTCGGCTTGCTGCTACACCTCGTTCTTCATTTGAGGTTGTTTTTTTTTACCTGAGATCACTCCCTTGAGAGCACATCAACCCTAAACTCAATATTTCTTCCTTTACCCCGGGCCGCATGCTTTTTTTATGTGTGAGCTATACTGCCAACAAACCAACAGGTTGATCAACTGGAGATGAATCCCTGCCTCTCATATGCAGAGACTTAATAATTAAGGTTTTTCTGTAGTAAAATACAATATAAAGACTATAATGAATGAATTCATTGTCTATGTTTTTTGTGTAATAAAAAGGAGAAATTGGATAAAATCGGCACGTTAAATAATTGTTTGAATTTGAAAATACACAGTAGTTAAATTGCAGTATAAATTTTCAGGGATCCTCATTTTTTTCTTAAAATAAATCAGTTACAAAAGCATCTCTTGATACAGATATGACTGTAATTTGTTCATTATTGCACTGTTCGTTGTGGTTTTCCAGGAGAATCTAAGTTCCTTCAAGTACGAAGAGAAGATCAACATTCTTCTTCTGCCTCTCCACACGGGCTCCAATGGGCTGAATATCATCGAAGCAACACACGTGCTGCTGGTTGAACCGATCCTCAACCCTGCTCATGAGCTCCAGGCAATAGGCAGAGTGCACCGGATTGGCCAAACCAAGTAAGGAGCAGGCAGTAAAGTCTGTCAGTAAACCTCTGAAGTTTGTCGGTGTTTTAGAGCTTCGTGTAGATGTATTGCTGCATCTACACGAAGTTTCTGCGTTTTTATCTTTTCTCATCTTGTGAGCATTGACTTCAAAGCTGCAGTTTATTTTTTTTTCTTAGATTCATTTTTAATACGACTGCAACCTCCAGTTATTTAATAAAACTATAAATCCACAACTATGCAGCTTATAGTATGTCAGAAAATAAAGCACTTAAAGTTCAGCAGGATACACTGAAATTGATTTCATTAGTTTTTTTGTTTTTACTCACCACTGTGCTCAGGGATATGCAGCTCTTGACCAAAGTGCACTAAAATAGCGTGCACACCTCTGTAAGTGCTGTACACACATCAAATTTCACTGCTTCTAGTTACAGATCTGCATCAGAATGTACAAATGCATGTAAATTAAATCTAACTAAGATGTATACAAAACATTTTTTTTCATTTTAGGAGCAGTTAAAGTCTGACAAAGGAATGACAATGTGGAGAATTTGTTAATCCTTTTATCAAAATAATATTTATATCAAATTATCCACCCTCTACTGAACAAAACTCCATAAACAAATGCTCATTTTTGTTTCCTCTCTCCACCAGGCCAACATTTGTTCACAGATTCCTCATCAAATCTACAATTGAAGAGAGAATGCAAGCGATGCTGAAGACAGCAGAAAAAAGGTGCGTGTCAGTTCTTAATAATGCTATTTTTGTATTTAAATACAAGTTTAAGAGGTCAGGGGGTGCCCTGTTGTCAAAGTACCAATAAAAGTCTTTTTGATTCCAGTCACACCAGCACAGCCATGAAGCACTCGGAGGCTGCGGTACTGACAGTCGCTGACTTGGCTGATCTGTTCACTGAAGACACTGAACCTCTTGAGTAGAGCTGCCACGATTAGTCGACTAGTCACGATTACGTCGACTATCAAAATCGTCGACGACTGATTTAATAGTCGACGCGTCGTTTGAAGCTTTGTAAGATCACAAAAGACGCAGGAATAAGTAGTAGGATTTAAAAGTGTAATAACGGACTGAAACAGAAGATGGCAGCAGTGCATGTAAAGGATGCCAGCTGCCGTTAAACCCCGAAGAAGAAGAAGCTGTGTCCCAGAATTCATAGTGCGGCCCAGCGCAGTTGTCAACAATGGCGGCAGCTAGTTAGTTTTAATATTACTCTTATTATTCTTTCTGGGTCACAAAATAAACGTTTAACATATTTTCAAGCTGTAAGTTTTACGTCCAATCGATGCATGATCTGATTAGTCGACTAATCGCAAAAATAATCGGTGACTAGTCGACTATCAAAATAATCGTTTGTGGCAGCCCTACTCTTGAGTGAATCTCAGCACTGGGCTCCTCATAGAGGGATACCAAGTTAACCAAACAGGAGAAAAAGGGAGTTCATGATTTACACAGCGGTGACAAATTTTGCACATTCCACTTTTTTTATATAAGCATCCTGATGTTATCAAATGAATTTCCAAAAACTATTTTAAGAAATCTCTGATGGATGATGACTACAAATTTCCTACTTGTTGAATTTTAACTCAATTTAGAGCTGATGCATTTGCATCACTTGTCATAGTTGTATCTTACTGGTCCAACTTGTTCAGCTGTGTTTGTTTATCACATTTAGGTGTGTTCATTTATGTGCAACTTCACTGTATCTCCACATGGATTGAACCACTTTGAGGCATTCTCACAACATTCAGGAAATAAAAGTCTGTGAGTGACGGCTCGTCCGCCTGTTATTACCAGCTTTTTTTGTCCCGTCCTTTTACTGTGTGGTGTTAAAAAAATGAAGCAGGAAGGAGGCCACTGATTTGTGCTCACCTCTGACATAAACTCACTTTTACTCTTTTACAACTGAAGCGAAAGACTGTCGCGGGATTTCTTCGGCCGGGCAATCGACCTTAAGTTATTTCACTGTTGAAACAAAGCCACACAGTTTCGTCTAACAATGGTGCCCATCTTATTTGCAAGACAAAAAGAAGCACAATGTGCAGATTGTTGGAAACTAATCTTGTAAATCAAACTTGTAAAAATTGTGTGAAGATGTTTTCTGCTTTACAGCAACTGTCTCATTCTTTTCTATTCCTAAAAATCGTCTGCTCAAGCTTAAGAATCATGTGGTTTATTTAAATGTTACTTGTCTTAAACTGATTAAAATAATTATCCTCTCTTGTATTTTATGGTCTCTTCTGCCACACACATGCACTCACTGCTACTTGGCATTGTTAGCGAATTGCCCTTGACTTGTAATGAGTTTCTTTTCACCTGACTGACTGCGATTCCCGCACTTGTAAAGATTTTAAAATGCCCAGACAACAAAGAGGGACAGCCTCGTGTTGGTGTTCCTTTTTACATGGTTACCAGACTTCTTGTTACTGTGTGTAGTAAGAAACAGTCATAAGATGTTTACTAAGAGAACGTCACCGCAGTAGGTGGTGACATGCGTGTTACCTTGGACTCCCCCCGGTTCCCCCTATTCATGCGTGGAATCTCATTGTTGTTGGGGGCATCATTCAAGCTGGTGTTTTTAGGGCTTGAGGGAGGGCCGCAGTTCATTAGTTTTCAAGGGGCTGGAGTAAGAGAGGGGTACTACATTTTCTGGTGTCAGGCTGTGGTGAATAGCTCCCAGAAGATTCACAGAGTGTCAGAGAAGGAGCCAAAAGGTAGTGGAGTGGCTGAGCTACCAGAAAGCAGAGGGAGAGTCTTTGGAAGATGGCATCTGCCAGCTTGGTTTTTGTCTGGCTACTGCTCACCATGAGGATGGTCACCTCGGCAGTCTATCTGGAGCTTGAGGAGGAGGGTGAGCACACGTTTCACAGCTCACAAATCTGGGGGTGAATAAAAAACAAACTGATTATTGATTAGCATGTTTTGTTTTGTTTTACTGGCTGCAATAATTGTAAAAAGGTTCTAACACAAGAGAGGAGGATTTAGTCCAAGTCCAGTGAAAGCTGGAGTATAACTGGTGCCTTCCTTGGCAAAAGCTGTATGGCTTGACATTAAAAGCAGTGATGGGTTTCAACCACATTCAGGTCTTGACACTCTTAAAATGATGAGGCTCAATTTTTAGAAATATATATAGACCTATATATACATATATAATGCTCAAAAGTACTGAGTCATTGTATAACTTTCAACAAAAGAGGAAAATAATCATTCTAAAGCTAATATTTTGGATATTGTTGGTTTGGTTGATTTAATTATTGGTGGCTAGACTGTTGGTCCACTACATGTGCTGACTGGTTAAATAGTAATATACCTGTTTATAGGTGCTGAGTGTAAAATGTGACTGATAAAATAACTGTTTGTTTTTTTACTGTTAGAACTTAATGAAACTGTCATTTGCACCAACGACCGTATGGAGCTTGTTATTCCAAGCGCTTTTTTCCTCAACAAAGTTCCTCCTGTTTACGTAAGTCGTCACTGACCAGTCATTAATAATGCCAAAGCACTGTGTCATTTTGAGTAATTATTACATATTTGTCTCTATTTGTTTTGTGTCTTCTCTTTTAAGGCTTGGGATTTGCATTTAAATGATCCGGAGTGTCGTGGTGATGTAGTCGGAGAGGACTATGTTTTCAGCATTAAGACAAATCTGTCAGATTGCGGCACTATAATGGTATGCTCTATCTTTGATTTGCCTTAAAAAGAGAAGATTGCTCTTTCAGGTGATCTTTTAAGTGTGAACTCAGATATTAAATTTAGGTAAATCTGATAAGAAGACAAGCTACTCTTTATTACCTCCATTAATGTTAAGAGAATCCCCTTCATAATGAATTAAAGTGTCTACAGGTGCTGCAGGAAGATCTTCAGATCCATGATCCATGCACCTTCTTTCTACTGTGATGTGAATGTGGACTATGAGGCTGTGTGTTCAGATGTTGTATGGAAATTAGCTCATAGCAAGTATAATAGATGCACAGAGAAAGGCACACACTCTGAACCCAGAGAGACGGGAATGAAGAGAAAAGAAGGGGAGGAGTGGCATTTATTCAAGAAAGAGGGACAGAGCTGTTCTTTTTGCCTATAACAGGACAGGGCCTCATTTAAAGCATCAATGGGACTCTGAATGGCCTTGTATTTCTTATTTATCAGCATTCACGTGGGAATGATGATTTTTTTATTGTTAAAGCTCACTGAATTGGAAGGCCACAAACCACTGGGCAACGAGGCTCACGGTTATTTTAATCCAGCTGCTCTACACTGAAAGTCAGCCACTGCTTAACACATAAGTGTCCTTTAAATCCTTGGAATGCTTTAAAATTTTTCTTGTAAACCACCTAAAAGGTTAACACGGCTTTCAGCAGTTCTCTCAGTACTCAATTTCTGCAATTTACAAGGTTTTTGCACAGAAGCTGAGGAAAGTAAGTATGCTCTGAAGTAAAATGGCTGTTGCTAAAGGAGAAGAATGTCACAGCTGTCAGTCATGCTTTCACCTTGACCGTAGCACCTTTTACACCCCGCCGTCAGAGACGCCATGTTTACAGTTTCCTCGCTGACATTTCAGTGATGGTTCTGGATGTATAAGTGCAGGTAGCAGTGGGGGGTTCTGTAGTTTGCTGTGAGATCTGTCAGTGGTCCTCTCATTGAGGCTGCCCCGGGGGAGCGATTGGGTGTTTACCAAGAAGTAGTAAAAAATGTTCAACTGTTAGAGGTAAAGACAGTTTGCCCTGCTTTGTAACCATGGTCACCACCCTGCATCTCAACAGGGACCTGCAGAAACTTCACACACCAGCTTTTCACCTGTCCCCATTTTATGGTTTATTTTAAAAGGATGGTGACAGCTGAAAAAGAACATTTAATCCCAGCGACTACTCAACCTAACTTTAACTTAATCTCTGTATTATTATAGGTTGTTTACATTACAATATAAGCACCTTGATCTAACTGTTATGTGATTTGGCACCATATGAATGAAACTGAATTGAATTAAAAAATTAATGTGGTGATGCTAGCATATCCACTTTGCCAGTATTCATATGTACAACCACAGTAGAGTTTATGTATTGTTAAATGTTAAGTTGGACTCGTACTTATATAGCACCTTTCTACTCAGTTGAAGACTCAAAGCACTTTCTAATACAAGTCTATTTCACTCAGTTACACAAACATCCATACGGTGCTTTTATCTATGCCTAAGTGCTTTCTAACATTCACACACACTTGCACCCTGATGAATATGGTGGCATGGTGGCAACTCAGGGTTCGGTATCTTTTGACATGCAGACTAAAGGCCGCCCAACCTGTATTATGTTAGACACGTGTGTGTATATGTGTTTTATGATGTCGCAATCCAGATATTAGTTAGACAAAGGCATGAAAACACAGACCAGATTCAGTGGATTGCCCGACTATTTGCCCTAAACTTTGATAAAAGACATCTTCTTAAGCTCTCCACTATTTAATCACCCCGTCACTTAATTTCTATTCCAGGTTTCTGCAGTTGTTCTTACCTAAAACAGCATTACTGATTTCTATTTCTATAAAAATCTAAAAAAATAACAGTAAACAAACTACATTTTCCCTCACTGACCATCACACATGCTATGTTCTCTCCATAGGCCTCAGATGACACACACATCGTGTTCATAAACACCATACACAACAACTACTCAGATATTATCACAAGAAACTATATCAACATAACATTTGCGTGCCGCTACCCCATCAGCTACATGGTCCAACAGCCCAACGGAGAAAACATGATCAGAGTGGACATCAGGTAAATGTTTTCATTTTTTTCTGACTTTTCTCCAACTGGAAAATGATTTGTTCTCAACATTTGGCCTATTTTAATGAACCCATTGCCTCTGCAGACCTATCACTCTGAACACCGAGGATGGAAATTTCTCAGTGTCGATGCTGCTGTACAAAGACGAAGCCTTTGAGGACAGGTGGACCACTGTGCCATCGCTGACTCTGGAGGATAACATCTTTGTAAAAGTTTTCATGGTAAATCACAATGAAATGTCAGTTTATTATATTTTTCACCTCCAAATAGTAAAAATGTAGTTCTCACTTTAACAAGCTGTATTATATTTTTGCAAATTGGCACGATGCACAAAAGCAATATGTTATATATGCATTTGATTGGCAGGATAAGTATATCTGTTAATATCTAACAGGGATTATATATACTTGGCTCTGACTGTTAAGCATTCAAAGTGATGTTAATATTCACAGCTATTTTTGAGTTAGTTTGGGTGTGCTGTTACACAAGGTTAAGCAATATGTTTTGTGGGTAGTTTTCCAACCAGCGCTGGAAATCTAACACTCCACCCATGACTAGACAGTCATTTGAGTCCTCTTTCGTGCTGTTATAATCTCTTGGTACACCTGTTGTTTACTTACTATGAGTCATCATCTTGTTGTGCGTTATGGAAAACTGTTTGTCCTGTTTAAGGAATTAATTGACCGTTGCCGAACTCTGTCTGTGTCACAGATACCTTCTCATCTGCAGCTGCGTATGGAGAGATGTTGGGCTACGCCGACCAGTGATTCATACAGCAATATTCAGTACACCTTCATCGCAGACAGGTCTGCCTCTGGACTGTTTAAACTGAATGCAGATGAAAATGCATGATTGCCATGTTTACACAACATACTTCAAAGGTGTGGAAGCTTGTTTATGGCGTTCTGCATGGCTGTGTTGTTTCACCGCATTAGCAAACAGTTCCACCTCCTCCTACGGGTGCACTGTTGAAATCTGAAATAAGAGAGTTTGTTGCATAGAGAGCTGTCCAGACAACAAATCTCACAGGCTGGTCATGTGACTCCTGGCTGAGAGGCCACATGCATTTCATTTCAACAGCTGTGCATGCCCTTGACAACCAGGCAGTATTTGGTACTGTTGGCAACAGCAGAGCTATGAAATACACAAAGATTTCTCAGTGCTAAAGAGATGAAAGCACTCAAACACTTCTGTGTTGTATCACCTCCAGTTATGTTTGCTTTTTTTATTAGCTGTTTCTCCTTTTGTTATATTTAAAGTACAGCATCGTGTTTCATTGCTATCAGCAGGCCTCCCAGACTTCTTTGTCTCTTCCCTCTAGCTGCCCAGTTTTGACCAACGACCAGACTCTGAGCGTCCTGAAGAACGGTCAGGGCCCAGAGGCCACGTTCAGGATACAAATGTTTAAGTTTGTCGGCAGCTCTTACACCAATGTCTTCCTTCACTGCAACGTCCAGATCTGCCACAGTGGTCCCGGTCTGTGTCAGCCTGTGAGTGACCTCATGCTGCACCCATTCCTCAAACTGATAGTCAGAGGCCAGTTCAGACAAGTAGCCTGCTATATGTCACCAATATAGACCCATCAGCCTAGGAGTGGTTTTCAACCATATGAGCTGTCCTCATTTTAAATATACAGTGCTTATGACTGAGGTTTATAGCAATGTTGGTTTTTAAATTTCACGTTTCACTTGTGTATTTGCCAAACAGAACTGTTCCAGTGACGATGGATTACTGAGAACAAGGAGAGAAATCCCACTGTCTCATACAGTTTCTTACGGACCCATAAGACGACTATTAAACCACAGTGAAAATCCCAGTCTAGGTATGTTTTTAATTCAGTCTTTGCAGTTAATATAGTTTAACTTTATAGTTTAAAGATTCCAGACACTGAAAGCAGTTCATAAGCATGCAGTCCCACCTGTGTGTAGATGCAGGAGGAGTCCTAGCTGTGGAGACCTTTGTCCTCGGAGGACTGCTGCTTGTCTTGCTGCTGGTAACAGGAGTCTTTGGGAGGTTGTGGCTTCGCTCCAGATATTTCTACCCAGCACGGGAAGCACAGCTTACCCTGTCCAACATTCATCACATCTCAGAAGTGGCCTCATGAATTGTATGGACTTTATAGAATTAGTAAATGGACACAGGAAAACATACGTACACGTGTTTTTATAATAATGTTATATGTTTTGTGTATTATACTCATTAGAAAAAAATTTGTTTGATTTGTAAAAAGCCGTGGGTAATAAATATTTCTCTTAAACACATTCCTGATTTTAAGATACTTGTGCTTAATGTCATTGTTTTTATTTTGTGCTACTTAATTCAACTACTGTATACCACTTGTATTTTCACTGAAGTAAATTTTTTCTTGCATGTGTGGCTTTTACTCAAAAAGAAACTGTAGTGCTTTTTCAACTGAATATGATCCAGAGCAACAAAACAAAACAAAAAAAAATGCCTGAACGTTTAATGTTTTACCTTTTAATGTTATATGACATACAAATATGCTGCTCAGTTTTGGGTCACATGGTTTTAGTTTTAACATGTGACCCAAATGGCAGCTGTAAATAAAACAATGTACATTATCTATGTTATTGAATTAATCATGTTTAATGAAAATGGATGTGAATTTGCTGTTAATACTTATTGGATATGACAGGAACACTAATCAGACTTATTTATGATAGGTTAAGTTATAATTTTATGCCAGTCTTTTAATCTTTATATATAAAAATGTAATTAGTCTTTCTGAGTTTTTTAAGCATCCTCTGATTTTTACTTGTATGCCTACATACAGTACCATGCAAAAGTCTAGAGCCACCACTCATTTCTTTATGTTTTTGCTATGAAAATGGGAAATAGATTAAACTAATTATGAATCATGCACAAACATACATAGGAATGCAGCATATAAGTATTCTGTATGCAGTTTCCCTTTTCTGCCTTCCTCCCACACATACTGATTTTGATTCACCACACTATCAGACTTGTTGCCACTGATTTTCAGTCCAGTTGTTGTGAAAGTTTGCCTACCTCAGTCTTATATTCCAGTTTACCTCCATAAGAATGGTTTCTTCACAGCCACTCTTCCACTAAGACCACGTCTGATGGTGCTTTGGTGAATAGTAGAGCTAGATGCGTCTCTCAGGTCCTGTGTCAGGTCTTTAATAAGCTTTTTCCTCTTTCTTAAAGCCATAACTTTCCAATTCTGCGCCGATTCTGTGCCAGCTGCAGACAGATTTAATACCTGACACTTCTTCTGTTGTCCTCCATTTGTCCAGTTTCCTTAAGTTTTTTTAAGGACACACTGCACACCACGCTGTCTAGATAGATAGCTAGGTTTTCAGTTAATGGCTCTTTGGGAATCACCTTGTTTGTTCAACGGTAGTATTTTATGCCCAACATATCATGTTGTCTTTGACTTTCTGTAGATTCAAAAAAGAAATTGGAACAAATTATGTGTTTTTGCCACAGGCTTCTAGTAACGAAGTGTGTCAGAACAATGGTTCACTCCTTGAGTTAGGTGCCTTGTCATGCTGGTATGATTCATAGGTCAACGTTAAGCAGCTTAACAAAAATAAAAACATTCCTCTGAAAATTAGTGAAAAGGCAGCAAATGTCCAAAGAAATACTTTGAAAGACCTTCAGAAAGCTGAAGACCACTTAAAAAATGACCGGAAACTGCCTCCTTGGAAGGAAAATTTTAATTAGGGGTAGCTAATTAATATTATATCAGGAGTCTATTCCCATTAAATTTCCCAGACTGCATCACAGGCATCCTAATAGTGATTATAGATGTAAAACTGCCCTAGGGGGTTTTCCCAGTATGTTTATTTCAGTGCTCTCGGGTCTGCCTCCATAAACCTAAATATGACCGGGACACCGGCCGGTTTACGTGATGACGTAGTACTGCGCCGCAGTATCAGGATCAACATAACTCCGACTGACCCCAAGCAGCGAGGAAGCAGCTGCAGCCTGTTCAATTCATAAGAAGATTTAAACAGATTTAATACCGCGGGGTGTTTGTGTAGTCACAGTTTCAGTACTGCAGGCATCGACGGAGCTGTTAAAAGTTAGACAATATAAATAAAGCACACTCGGAGAGCCCAGCGACTCGGGTAAGTTGTTTGTAGAAGCAGTGAGCTAGCTAACTAAGTAGGCTAACAAAGTGTAGCCGCTAATGCTAACCGGCTAGTCATGTTGTTGATTATGTTCTTTTGTTTACCTATTAAACTTTTTAAAGTTTTGTGACTTAGCTTGTCATTCTTTAACTTTATACCTTGGCACGTAAATGCATACTTGTCAAGCTGCTATTGGATGTTGTTAACATGTAATCTGTAGCTGGTTTGATGTGTTAGGAGCTGTTGCTGTGTTTTTGTTTGTGTTTTTAGCCAGTTGTGCTTGCGTAATTTAGACAGCGGTCTCCGGCCAAGGCATTAAAGACTTGAATAATAGCTCTTCTTTGTTGCACTGCATTGTTAGGGCTTGCAGCATTGTTGTGGGTCTTTAATATGATTGTTGTCCTCTTAGCTTGCGTTCATTATCCCACAAATCCCCTACACAAGTAGCATGACCAAATAAGCCCGGCGTTATAATTCAGAAGTATTTTGGTGGCTGTGTTGCACCCGGTTGGCAGGTTGAATTGTTCGCTGTTCTTGTTTTACTTGTTACCAGAATTCCTTGAAAAACTAAGGGCAAGTTGCAGGGCCTAAAGGTCAGGGTTCAGGTTTGCCTTGAAAGTCCTGGAAGAACTGGTGTGACCATGAAACCTAAGATGGGTGTTGTGAAATGTTAGTGAACAGCGTAAAGGTTTACAGTGCATGTGGAGGGATCGGGGACAGGGCTTTTTGAAGGCACATGTGTGCTATTAAATGGTTGCATAGATGGTATAATGTAACACCAACATGTTTTGTTCCAGCTGAACCTAAAAACAGGGGTGTTACCATGACGTGTGAGATTTCTCAACAAATCAAATCTGTTTATCATTTGGTTTCAGGGTTGGACACCTTCTCCAGCTACCATTAGGGGAATAAAATGGAGAATCTACACCCCCACTGCCTTAAATGCATCAATAGAAGATGCATGTTGAGACCAGAGACGGGTGTTTCCTGTGACCTCATTGGCTGTCCTCTTGTCTGTGGGGCAGTTTTTCACTCGTGCAAACTAGATGAACATCGTCTGCTGTGTCCCTATGAACGCCTCCCTTGCCTCAACAGTGGGTTTGGCTGCCCTTTCACTATTGCAAGGGTCAGGATGGCACAACACCTTGAGACGTGTCCTGCAAGTATAGTATGTTGTACTATGGAGTGGAACCGCTGGCCCGTCAGCTATGCTGATCGCAAGTCCTATGAAAACTTGAGCAAAGACTTTGATGAGGTGGAGCAGTTAGACATGGCTTTGGCTCTTCAGGATCAAAGGATGCTGTTAGAGTCCCTTAAGGTCACGACCACTGTGTCGAAGAATGGAGATAAAGAATTAGATGAAAGTGATAAAATGGCCACAGCGTCAAGTTTACCAGAGACAGTGTTAGGTAATGGAACAGTGGAAATGGAAGAAGAGCCCTTTAATGAGCTGTACAGGGCTTCAGTGGAGACGAGGAGAAATTTAGCTGCTGCCTTGGACATCCTCACTAATTCCAAGGACATTGATGTAATTGTTGGAAACTTAAATGGCGAAAAGACTGATAAGAATGGAGCACTCCATAATGGAGAAAATGGTGATAGCCATGGTATTTATGTCGCTGAAGGCGGGAAGAATGTAGATATGCAAGAAAGTGACTCTGATTCAGAGTGCGAGCTGGGAGCAGTGGGCGGAGTGGAGAGCGCTGCTATAGTTGATGGAGAAGAAGATGGTATAAACTGGGTTGAAGAAAATGATTTTGTTGAGTTGCTTTTTGATGAGAAGGAAGACGACATTGATGAACCGATAAATGATTCCAACCTTGTCTGGCCAGAGATGCCTCAGAATTACATGCCTGTTGTAGCACTGGAACCTCCTGTGCCTCAACAAGAACCACTTGCACCTCCGATGCCATTCCTACTGTCCGATCATGTGAGAAATAACTTCTTGCAACACTTACCCACTGAACTCAGGTACAGGTGCTTGGAGCGTAAGCTACAGAATGTAGAAGTGCTCAGAGGAATAAGTATGTTTACATTTAATGGACGTCGGGCCCTGCTGTCAGATCCTTATTTGTTTCGAGCGAAGATGGAGGACAAGGCAGTTGACACATCTGACCTGGAGGTAGCAGATGACCCCATGGGCCTCCATGGCATTGACCTTATCACTGCAGCTTTGCTTTTTTGCCTTGGCGATTCTCCAGGAGGCAGAGGAATCTCAGACAGCAGGTTTGTTGATGGCTACCACATTGATTTTGGTACGCAAACATTCTCCTTCCCTTCTGCCATTCTTGCAACCAACACCATGGTGGGGGATATTGCTTCAGCTTCAGCCTGCGATCACGCCAGTCCACAGCTTTCCAACCCCAGCCCCTTCCACACTCTCAGACTGGACCTAGTGCTTGAATGTGTGGCCCGATACCAAACCAAACAGCGCTCCATGTTCACATTTGTGTGTGGGCAGCTGTTCCGACGAGATGAATTCTCATCTCATTTCAAAAATGTTCATGGAGATATTCATGCTGGACTCAATGGCTGGATGGAGCAGCGCTGCCCCTTGGCCTACTACGGCTGCACCTACTCCCAAAGACGATTTTGCCCATCTGTTCAGGGCTTCCGGATCATCCACGACAGGCACCTGGGTTCTTTCGGGGTGCAGCCTGGTTTGCCGTTGAAAACTGGGGACACGCGCCTAAGAAAGAACTGCCAGTTTAGCTCTCAGTGTGACCAGTTCAGCAGTCTTCCGTTTGAAGTTTTGCAGCACATAGCAAGTTTTCTGGACAGCTTTAGCTTGTGCCAGCTCTCCAGAGTGTCCCGCATCATGAGAGATGTGTGTGCCAGCCTGCTGCAGATGCGTGGCATGGTCGTTCTGCTGTGGGAGAAGAAACGGCGTGCCGATGGGTCTCCCTCATGGCAGATCACAAACAAGGTTTGTCTCTCTTAAAGACAGCTGAGAGCAAATTTTACTTGTCTGTCTTGTGCTCAGCACATGAAAATGAACTAATTTTCCTATTTTTGTTCAGGTGTGGCGATTCAGCACAGCCTTTGGTACAGTGAACGAGTGGAAATTTGCAAACATCGCCAGCATGGCTGATCACCTCAAGAAATGCAAATTCAACACAATTGCTCGTCGGGAGGAGGCGATCCCTCTGCCATGCATGTGTTTCACCAGAGAGCTCACAAAGGAAGGGAGGTGTTTACGTTCAGTTCTCAAACCAGTAGCATAAACAATGAGGTCATCCTTCAGACTCCTCTGGGTCCTACAGAACTCAAATGCACATTTTTCCTCCAGTGTTTACAGAAATTAAGACTCTTCCGGCCTCAGAAAGACAACTCTTGGTTGAACTTTACCTGTGGTTCTCTGCTACACAGTGGAAACAGGCTTCAATCCCTGAAATAAGACAAAGCCAGTAGTGAGCTGACATATACTTCAGCTGAGGCTGACCTGCTGCAGTTACACATCAGGACTGTAAAAAAGCAAATTGAAGTTCTAGCGTTGTATCTTCCTCTCTGATATTAATCCTGGTGTACTGAAGTTGTATCTTTACCTACTCTGACACTGTGTAAATAATCGAATGTTTTTGGTGTAGAATTTTTAAACAATTTTTATATCAAAAAGTCAGTACTGTGCTACATTGGTAAGAGTAGAGCCTTAACTTGAGATACACTTGATTTTTCTCATCATGAGGTCGTTCAGAACATCTCAGTGAGATTTCTCCACTGCTTCAAGCTAGAACAGTTACTGCTATCTAGAACGCATTGACATCTTCTTTAGATACCTACAGTGACCATGTGTGTACTGCTTAGATTTCACAGCGTTAATTCTACATTTTCACATTGACCAAACTTCTGTGCTCCACTTTACAGGATGATTGAACTGCATCACCATTGGTGTTAAATTCTGTTCACCAGCATGAGCATGCTCACACCTTTTTTTTTCTTTTTTTTTTCTTTTGTTTTTTGGGCATGTTTTAGCAGTCACAACAGTGGTCCACCCTCAACTTTTTTTTCACACTTCTGACTAAGAGCCGGCTTTGTTAGTCAGGGTACAGAGACGTGAAGCAACACTATTTACCAGTTGAGTGTCAGTACTATTTTTTTTTTTTTTTTTTTTTCGGTTTGTTTTTTAAGCCATGGTTGGCTTGTGGTTTTTTTACCAGCTATTTTGACAAGTAACCAGCAATTATTTAGAGGTTCTTTTCTTCAAAAATCTAAATGTAGCGAAGTCAAATAATGAATGTACCTGGTGAATCATCAGTGACTGGTTAGCAGGAAGCATGGTTTCCTTCCCCTCAGTGTCAGACCTCAACAAATCCTGCAGGCCAGGTTCTAGGAAAAATAACGGGCACACACTTCCCTCCTTTAATAAGCACCATTAACTATGTTCATATTCACTATTTATCATGTTTTTAAGTTGTTGTTTGTTTTTTTTCTTTTTGGCACTACATGTCCGCTATGTTCACATGTTGTTGGTGTCTCAGGGTCGTATCATGAAGCTTCGTCTCACCGTAGTGTATTCGAAAAAATTGCTGAGAATGCCACGACAGCTGGTCAGCTGCTTTATTATTACAGGATCCGTGGGGAACTGTTTCAGTATTATAGTGGTGTGAGTTGCAGTGCTGAAATAACATGGTTTTCATGTTTATCAGTAAGGTTTTGTTTGTTTGTTTTTTTTAAACGTATAAATCTTCATGATTGGGCTTGTTGAACAAATTTTTTTTTTTAGTCTGAATTAAGAAATTTGATGTAACAAAACTTGTAGTTCCCATATATAGAAAAAAATCTTCAAAAACCTTTTGAAACTGGTTTAAAATGACAGAAATGTCATTAGTTAGTGATGAAATATGGGTATGGTGTGTGCGTGTCTTTTTCTTTTGGATGTAGGAAAGCCCAAGCTGTGTCAAAACTAAACTCTCTTTTTCAGTTTGCGTGATTTTTTTTTTTTCTTCTTTTTTTTGTACTGGTACATTTTTTTTTGTTTGTTTTAAGAAATGTAAGTCTGCCTCTGTTAGGTCTGGATTTGAATTACTGATTTGCACATGACGGCATGTACTGTAAAATTTAAATCCTAAATCTGACAGGTTGTCTTTGTTGAAGCAGCAAGAATGCTACTCCTTCCTGTTCTGCATGTAATCAGTCCAGTTACAGGCTAATTTATACAGTTTGTTTCTCAGGCACCACGCATTAATATTAGTACATTTTATGTCCTTTCTTATATTATAGAAAGAAAGAAAGAGAAAGAAAGAAAGAGAGAGCGAAAGAAAGAAAGAAAAAGAAATCAGCAAAACCTGACGAGATGCACTAACTCTTTGGCGTTAAAGTTGCCTGAGCGAGTTGAATGAGGAACTGAGCATGCAAATCAGGCTTTTATTCTGTGGATGTTCATGCATGTAAGACAGATATGAGGTTTTCTTCTCCAGATCACTTTTTGTTTTGCAGTCTTTGCACCTGGAGTGTATCAGCATTTTGATCAGTATTTTGGGTTAAATTATCACTCCTGCTGATGTTTTTTTTTGTTTTTTTTCTTTTGGTTTGTTTGTTTTGTTTTTTTCACCACAGTATGCCAACTTCATTTGTTTGACTTTTGGTCCATTTTAATAAAGAGACTCTTGAGTTCTTAAATGTTTCGACTTTTAATCTTTTTCGATATCTATCAGAGGTATGTCTGTAGGTCTTATATTTAGATCAGGTGTGCACCAACACATCTCCATAAAAACTCTTCAGACCCACTTAGTCTACATATGATTGGATCAAAAGGCATTTCAAACTGTGCTATAACATCTTTGTGTTTTATTCCTCTGTTTTGATCCATTGCAAAGGCAGAAGAATATAAATAGGACACATTGTCTTCTTTTAGTGCCAGCAAAGGCTTGAGAGATTTAATACAGTGTCTGTGAAACTGTGAAAACAATAATACAGCATTTGGAAATAATATTATGTTTAGTTTTATATGTTCCCATCTCTCACCGCTAGATGGCACCACATAAACAGACCTTCACCGTCAGGGGTGCGAAACAGTCCACACAGGAAATATAAATAGGCCTCTTGGTACGTAACATCTTCCACTGCGATGATAAGCCAGGATGTGATTTAGCTTTCGGTCCCCTGTTGGTGGGTTTTGATTCAAGATAAGAATGAAGAGAAAATAAAGTATAAAAATCCCCATCGTTGACCTCGTTTCAAATATTTGAATAAAAGCGTCACTGGCATTGATGAAAGTTTCTCCACGTGCATGTTACGTTGCAATCACGTCTCCTTTTGTTACAGCATTTCTAAATCTGTTAGAAAACATCAACTACTGCTTTTTTAGGGGCTTTTGAATATTAATATTTGCTACTGTACTGCCGTTTTGTTTGCATTTGGACCACACTGTGTAATCAAATACCTGTTAACTCTCAAATCTATAGTGAGGCAGTGAGGCGTGCCCCTTGTAATTACCCAAAATCTCTCTTAGTTTCTTAGCTGAACCAGAGTGCATGCGTGCTAAGAAAAAAACAGACAAAGCAATGGCAAACAATGGCTTTGCAACAGGAATCTCGAAGGGAGGCGATAATTATTACTGTGGGAGCTTAAGCGCAGAGAGGCTGACCATGAAGAGTAAAGTCGTCCTGAAGTGCATGAGACTGCACGCATTTCCTGCAAACAGCGGTTAAAACTTCCATTTTTACCAGGAGTGGGGTTCGAACCCACGAGGACTATTGTCCATTGGATCTTAAGTCCAACGCCTTAACCACTCGGCCATCCTGGTGAGTGCGTGTGCACAATCAGCGCATGGCACACATCACATAAAGCCGTGTGACTCCAGCACGCACAGCTACCAGAGGCGTGACGCCACAGTTCAAATAAACGCGCTCTTGTCGGTAAATGCCCCCAGTAGAAACCGCACAGCACTGCTGAGGAAGTGCAATCATTGCAACCCATGAAACTCATTTCAACACAGAGCAGAGGCAGTTAAGTCTGAAAACTCCCACAGGTACACAGCAGTACCTTCGGCAGTCTGAGTCACAACACCCTCAGTTTACCAGCTGATGACTGGGATTCCCCCAGTGAGGGATGGGCTGGCCCAGAGGCACAGGGAAATAAGGGTTTTTGAATTTTACTGCCATCACAAAGGGCAGTGAGATAGGCCTCCTGTGCAAACAGAAAGTCCTCTGACCTGTTTAGTTTGCCATTCTGTTCTGTTTCTCCTGTAACATTACCTGTGCAAACACCGCATTAAGTCAGGCAAACTGCCCTGTTAAAGAGATTTCACTGGCTTTGGTGAGGTTGGTTGTGTGGCAGTGGTAAACAAAATCATTGACTCTCTAAAGTGGAGCTGACACACAAATATTTTTGTGTTTTTTTTATGTGAAGCAACACGTGGAGGAAAAGCACAGCCTTGGCTTATAGCTGGGGGTGGCTAACATATAGTTGCACAATCCTCACAAATCTAACTTGCCTCCCCAGCTAACCACAATTGCTGGTTGAGCTGTGATCAGTGTTTCTACACACTTGTGAAGCAATGGTTGCAATAAGAAACACGTCTATAGCAAGTACCAGTTCCGAGCTTAGCTGTAGATGTACATTCAAGTTGTCCAAATATAGCCACTCCAAGGCATTTATTTATAAATAAAATCATACTATATGGGCTTAAATATTGCATGCCGCATTCCAAACTGTACAAAGCTAAAAGCTAAACAAAGCTGCAAGCCACATGAAATAATAATTTAGATGTTTTTACAGCAGTCATGTATGCATAAGCTGTTCTCAGTAGCAATCAGGAAATGTAACTACCATTATCGCACTGTATATATTTGCATATGTGCATGTGGTTTGAATCACTCTGACTAGTTGGTATCAACTCAGTAAAGAAAATGATACCAGAATGTGATATCTGGACACATCTAGAGCAGCAAAAAGCTTTCATGTAAGCATTCAGAAACATTTGCAGGAAAGCGGATTTGAATCAAACGTTCTGGTAGGGTGCGGGAACTGGTGGCGCCTCATTTACAGCACGGGAAACAACAACAAAACAGCTTCTTGCATGGATTGCTTTTCTTGTATTTTACAGCCTGCTTGATGTGCGCTGAAGCTTTGGCTACATAGTCCTGTGTTGCCCCTACATTTGCTTCTATGTTGTCCAGCATGCAACCCTGCTGCTCCACCAGCATCGCCATCTGGAAAAAAAGCTCGTGAATGTCCCTAATGCGGCCCTCCAGCTCCAGCAGCTCCTTGTGCCTGTTCTCAATCTCGTTGAGAGCAGATCTGGCAGTCCTCCCTTCCAGCAGGAGATTATCCGAGAAGACATTCCACTTGCCCGTCTCAATCATCTCATCTATCTGCTCCCTGGTTACCTCCTTGCCCATGATCTCTGCTTGCCTCTGGATGCGGGTTTTGCAATTCTCCCTTTGCGCCATTTCAGCCTCATTGTATTCAGACATGGCACTGTGGAAGGCGCTGGTCAAAGACACATACTGCGAGCGCACCATGCGAGCCAAAGCTGATGTGACACCATGGTCTTCCTCCAGCTCCTTGCTCAGCTTCCCCATTTTTTCCAGCTTTTTATAAATGGACTCCCCTCTGGCCTTGATGTCTCGTCCCAGTGCGTTGGAGTCCCGCTTGATGCTGCTGATCCTCCTGACTGATGTGAGGAACCTGGTGTTCTGCTTCCCCAGACGTTTCACATCGATTCTGAGCAACTGGATCTCCTTCCTCATCACTTGGGCATCCTTGTAGATGCCATCCATCATGTCCTCACCCTCAAACACGATGGCGTGTTGCTCCAGAGGCTTCTCATCCTCACCGGTGAGTCTCTCGTTCTCCGTGGGCTTGTACTCCTGCTCTGCAGGCGTGAAGGCCTGGAGCTCAGTCAGTCGGTCCTTCATCTTACCTGCAAGAGTCACAGACATTTATTCACCTTTCTAATGGAATTGTGGGAAATGCACTCTTTACTCTGTGGTGAAGAACTACATAAAAAAAAAACTGATATCAAAAATTCTCTTAGCACAACTTTATTTTGCTGGCTTTGCTCCTCGTCATCTTATTTCCTGTCACATGTATACTGTTCATATTAAACAAAGCAAAAGTTTCAGATAGTGATATTAGCACATGCAAGAAAACAACCAGGCTTTGGACTGTTGTTTCTACTCTCAGCTGTATATGACGTCACTTTGTACATATATCCTTAACATAGTCATCTCAGGCACACAGCTCTCTGGCCTTGAGCACAGAAGCTCCACCCATCTGTATTCAAGCCTTTTATTTTCAGCTAATCAGAAGAAAATTGGGGTAAAGGTCTGCGGCCATAAGGAGAGAGGACTTAAAATGGCTTATTTGACACGTTTATTCTGAAATGTGAATCACACAAAGCTACACAAGTTACGTCCCAGATTTTTTTTTTTTAATGTATGGAAAATCTCCAGTCACTTACTGAATGAAACTGGATATTGGATAGCAAATAAGATGGGTCACATAAATGTGACCAGCATGAGTATTAATCTACTGTTCTTTGGTAATTTCCTTTTAATATTGCACTGAATCCTCCTGTTAACAGAGAGAGGAAGGGGCTGGTATGACACTGAGTTCTTCTTTTGATATGTTATTATTAATATTAAGGCACTAATGTTAAGTCTCACTTTTAGATAACGATAACAGTTTTTGATGTGCTATGCACGGTGGCTGTAGGTCAGTGAAAAGTCCTCAAAAGCATTGGCGAGTTACTTCCTCAGCTGTGTGACTCACATCATCATCAGATAGAAGTTATTTTAAAAGTTCCTGTCCTTCATTCGCGGTTATTTCCTGCTAAACGAACCAATTCCTGAGGTGTACTGTGATGTAGATAATGTTAAAAATCCTCACTAAAATGAAAAAACCACATCAGAGAAGCGCAAAGCATCCTCTCCCGTGATAAGGTGAGATCGGGAGGAAACAGAATAGCTCGAAAGCAATCTTTTGATATAGAAATCGACCTATATGAAACAATACACCAATGTATCGATTACTGAGCCTATATCTACATAGAGAGTACAACAGAAGGTGCACACAGCCTACCTTTTTGTGTCCTCCACCGATATTAGAGAATTAAAGTCCCAAAAGCAGAAGGGGCGAGTACGGAAAGACTCATTTCCTCTTTTTGTCTCGGTTATAAATGCAAATTTCAACAGTCAACTTAGAATTTTAAGAAGGTCTTGCATCACGTCCTATACATTACAAGTGACACGCTGACATTACACTGCCCATATAGCCTGCAGCGGGTATTAATGCGGAAGATAACGCCTTTTCCCCTTTACACATTTCACTGCTTCTCGGGTTTGATTCCAGGAAGGAGGTGTAGGTCAGTCACAGTCGTTTTATATGGTGTGTTTTTATGTCAAAGCGTGCGCATTTGGCATTTGCGCAATAAAGGTTTTGTGTTCTAAAAACGTTTTAGACTTATGAGTCGACCACGAATCTCAGTCATTTTCATTTTAGTTTAAACTCTTCGCTGTGAAGATAGAAAAGAATACAAGAAGGACAAAAAAAGAAATTCAGCTTATTATACTAATATAAAAACGCGAATAGAAGTTCAACATTAACCTTGAAAACGGGGGCAAAGCCTCAACATAAAACACATTTAGTGTTCAGGAACAAGTGTTTGACACAAGTGGAAAGTGCAACCCCAATATTTTTACATGTGGTTTTAATGATCAGGTCTAAAAATACAATGCTAAAAATATACATCGAGTATTAAAATTTACATTTCTGAGAGAAAGGGGAAGGGGGGTTACAACACTGTGAGTCTTGTAACCTGTAATAAGCAATTTTCTTTGGTAGTTGGGCAAAGAAAAGCCTTCATAACTGCCTTATATGTAGGGACAGAAGAAGTGCTATGGCCATTTGCTCCATTTAGTCAGCTGCAACAGTCCTGTGTTGAAAAATTGATAATGTATCAGAGTATTTAAAAAGCTGAAGTACTCGCAATGTAAAATTACAGATGATAAAGATCAAGTTGAAATGAAGAAGGGATACTCACGCAAGGTTTTTTTTAAATCATTATTTTACTTAAGGAGGACAAGTCACACAGACTTAGTATAGGCTGATATCCAGATTATTGACACTGTCCTTTGGCTGGTGTCATACAGTTACAGGAAGAAATCATTAATGGTTACAGGAGTCGTAGTCATACCAGCCTGTTAATGGCTAAACTTTTATACTTCTATCAATAAAGGCCACATTACACCTTCACATAAAATCACATAAAATCTAAATATACCTAAAATAACAATCTAAAATCACCTAACGTAAGGATTTAAGGTTAAATATTAACAGTTCTATAACAGATAAATGCCTTAAATAAATATTTCACCATACATCTATTTTTTAAGCACCTATCCAATTCAGGCTTGCAGGAAGTGGGGCCCTTCCCAGAGAAACGGAGAATCAGCGCCTTGGTGGGTCTTGTTTTATGATGACCAGCGCAACTTGGCTTCATCACCATCAATGTTCAAACCTTTCTATTAGTGGCGCCATCTACTGTGCTCCCATCTGTGGGTGGATCCTGGAAGTCAGTGTGATTCATTAAAAGTTTCACCATATTTTAGAATCAATAAAAGCTTCATAAGGCCTAATTGTGATAACATGGAAAGCAGCCGCAAAACATCTTCTTGAAAGGGTTGTTTTTATTAGATTTAGTGGCATTATCCAGATAGACCCTGCTTTCCAGAATGATCACATCAACATTTTGAACATTTTTCTGGATGTTTTCCACTCCTGTGCCCTGCTCCTCCATGAGGACAGCCACATCTAGGAACAGTTCCTGGATCCCCTCGATTCTTTTCTCCAGCTCCTGCAGCTCATGGTGCCGGCTCTCGATCTGCATGAGGGCAGACCGGGCAGATTTGCCTTGTATCTGGGTGCTGAACACAGTCAATTCTTCACCCTCCATCATCTCCTCCAGCTCCTCCATGCTAACCTCCTTGCCCACTATCTCCATCTGTCTCTGGATCTGCTTTTTACAGGCTTCCCTGTGGTTCATCTCTGTGTCATTGTAGCTGAACATCACCTCCCGCAGAGCGTTGCTCAGGCAGTGGTACTGTGTTCGAGCAATGCGCACTGTGGGGTCCAAACTGCCGCGCTGGACCTCCAGTTCACCTCTGAGGTTATTTAGCATATGCAGCCTCTGCAACACAGCTTCTCCTCTGCGTTTAATATCTGCCCCGATTGCATTGGAGTCCCGTTTTATCACAATGGAGTCTGAAGTCTTATTCAAAGCCTGATAGTTCACGTCCTTCAGATCTCTGATGTCATTTTGGATCTGCTGGATTTCCAGACGTATCAGGTGGGCCTCCTTCAGGACATCATCCAGCTCATTATCTCCAGCTGTTGCATCATGATCTGATAGGTTATCTAGCTCCACTGTACTGAAACCCTCAGTGTCAGTCTGCACCTGATGCAGGTGTCCCAGTCTGTCTCTCATGGCTGGAAGGAAACAGAAAAAAAGGTAGATTTACTCATCTGGGAGAAAAGGTTTATCCATGACTTGAAAAAAAAGCATCACAAACAATATATTTAGTGTTTAGCAACTTTTAGAGGCAATGAGCAACCTTATTCTTCATTTGTAATCATGTTTGAGGCCAGTCTTCAGCTTCTAAGGGAGGTATTTGGCTCTTTGGCTGCTAAAGTTGAAATTAAGCTATGTTGAACAGCTAGGTGTGTGTCTGTGTGTGTGTGAGCAGATTGCTTTTTCAGAAAAAAGCAATCTGCAGCAGTTCAAAATGATGACGATGGGAGAAGTGAGTGTCTTAAAGTGAAAAAAAACCCCTCAGCATTACGAAGCTGAGGAGATTATTATCATCTGTGGGTTTGTGTGTACGTGCAATGCCTTTTTTAAATTACACATGTTGTGTTGATTAAAAATAAATATACAATAAGCTTTGCAGCTGCTTTTATTTTTTATTCTTTTTTTACAAAGTGAATGAATAAAAAATTTCAAACTGAAATTTAAGGAAATATTTACTCTTCAAACTTGGTTTAATTGATCACAACCAATTAAACCACTGAACTGCTGAACTGACTGACACTGCCTGACCTTTTTACCCCGAACAGGCCAAACTGTAACATCCCTGCTGAAGACATAAATGTTTCCTGTTGTACAAGCTAAGAAGAAAAATGCAATAAAAAAAACCAGAAAAACACCAAGAGAAAGCTGTTTCCCAGCTAATAACTGTAAAGCTTTTATTCTGTTAAGCTCATCTTACAAAATAAAACACAAAGGTTTTGTAATCAGTGCATAGCAGCGTGGCACATTTTCTACGTCTCCAGTATCGAGTAATCTTAGATGAATTCTGCTGATCCACTAGGACATGTAGTCTGTCAAAGACTTGCCAAACAAGTTCTCAAACAGAGGAGCTGTTGGATTTTTTTGTTAGTGCTAAAACTTTGAATTAAAGTGTTTTAAGCTTTGGTGACAGTTTAGGTCCCAAGCAGATCAGGTAAACGTGAGCCTCAAGGCTGAATGCAGCAGCCCAGGTTTGATTTGGACTTGAGGAACTTTAACACTCTTATTTCCTACTTTCCTGAAAAGCCCCACCCCCCAAAAACAAAAATAATAATAATATTTTAAGCTTAACTCAACAAAAAACAAGAGAAGACAAGCAAATCATGTTACTGATCACCGTCATACAAAGCAGACATGAACTCAGTCACAAGGAAGTCTGGTTGGATTTAAATGATTTTTACAATAGATAATACACATTTTACATATTTAAACATAATCTATTATTCTGAGCACTGAAAAAGTCTTATTTGGGATTTGAATACTTTCTGTAAACATTAACAGTATAAAGTACATGGACATAAGTGTATGATTTTGCCAGTACTGGCCCTTTTCTTTAATGACGATTCATCAAGAAAAATTCTCCCTTTCTATCAGATGCAGTTTAAACTCACTAACAGTTTAATGTCTTGCAGCAGGATGCTGTGCTGACAACATTTGCACTAAAAAGGCCCCCTGAGCAAACCTAAAGAATATAAAACCTATAACGCTATGATTATATAATTATTATATCTTACTTGTATTGTTCTTAGTTAGCTGTAGATGAGTTTCAGACTTCCTTGTCCTCTGTAGTTAAAGGTGATCATGAAAACAGGAGTTCAGTCCAGTTAGCAGAGTGACGTCTGCTTTAAGAGCAAGTGATTTTTTAAAACTGTTAACCATCATCTCTGATAGACCTGCTTATGAGGAAAGGTTTTTAAAAACAAAACTTTCTGCATTCCTCTCGTGTCACGTGGAAACGTGAGGTGACGTACAGTAGGACAAAGCCATACTTGTCAGCGATTTAACATAAAGATGAAGCACCCCTGCTTACATTTCACCTCTATTATCATTACCTTTACTGCACTACTTTTAGCGTTCTCGGGTGTTGTTTTCTGTCACCAGAAATGGCAATGAAGGGGGTAAATGGCTGTGCTGAGGCCTTGACAAAGCACATATAAGATAACATCACGGATAGAGGTCACTGACTTTGGACACACAACATGTTAAAAAAAATAAAGAGGAAGTATTTGAGATAGCTTATCTTCCAGAGGGGTGGGACCAAAATGTTCTTATATGATAAAAACTCAAGTCTAAAAAAAAAAGAAAAAGAAAAAGAAGAAGGCAAGAAAGACTGCCTTGTCTTCTTTATTTAATAATTCTACATCCTTTCCTGTTTCATGAAACACAATCTAAGTGTGAAGCCACCAACCATCAAGTGATTTTCAGTCATGCAGCCAGAAAAAGAAACCCAAGCTGGATAGATCATTCGGTGCATAGGCTGCATGTACATGAGCAGTAATTTCCATCAGCCTACTGAGTTTCTGAGTCACTGGGATGTTTCTCATGGGGGATTTTTTTTGAAGGCCAACGTGTGCCATATAGCTGTATAAGCATAACTGACACTTTACTCTTAACTCAAAAGCATAAATGAAACCACGTAAGGTTAAAAATTCCCCACTAAACCACAACCAGCAGCAGTGTTTCTCTTTCACGTTTCTGTTTTTAGCACATTTCTCACTCGCCTTGTTAAGACCTGGTGTCATGGGCTAATGGAGAGAGAACACAAATGTAGTAGATAAAGAGAAACTGGGTGTTGACTAAAAAAAAGGAATAAAAAAAGGCTAAACAAAGGCCAAAAAGATGACTATAACAGCACAGGAAGGACAATTAAAGAAAGACAAGGAGAAAGAGGAAGAGTGGACTATATATAGACTGTGGACTAACTGGGGAATAACAGACAGAAGAGGAAAAAGAAGAATATGGAGAGGAAACATATACAAGGGAAACACTGTGGGAACTAAAAAACCCAAAAGAAGAACTTCCAAAAACCACAAAGGAAACAGAACTCAAATTTTAAAAAGCTAAAGCTCAACATCATTAGAATGATAAAGACACAAAAACAGGAATCCAGAATTAAACCTTCACACAAAATCCTAGAAAATCCTTAAAGACTAAGAAACTTGGTTCATTTTTTGTGGTCCATGACAAGAAACAAATTCAAACACGTGCATTTGTTGGTCAATTCAAATCACAACAAAGCAAAAAACCAAAGGATCAACCACTAGGTGGCAACAAAAATAAACCGTTCAGTCAGAAGATCTCAAATTAGAATCCGAACTTTGTTTTTCTAGTTTAACTGTCACCTACAGCTTTGAGTAAGGGAAATATTGACCACTTTATTTCATTTATCTCTATACAAGAGTGAAAAGTTTTACAAGATGCTAGTGAGACCTGCTGTGATTTATGGTTTGGAGACGGTGGCACCAACAAAAAGACAGAGGGTGGAGCTGGAGGTGGAGGTGGCAGAGCTGAAGACAGACCAGGATGGACAGGAAGGAGTGCATCAGAGGGATGGCTCAGGAAACAAAGTTATAGAGGCATGTAGCCTCTATCTGGGTGGTGCAGAGAGCTATTTTCAACAAGTGTAAAAATGATCCGATATTTCACGAAAAGCCAAGAAAGTATTTATCATAAGAATGACAGTCTCTTCAGCAGTCTTATGGAGACTTGGAGAGCCGGTGCCAAGAAGCTATTCTGGTGGCACACCACCTAAGTAAGACAACTTGTGATTTTTTCCTTTAATCTGTCACCTATGCTTTTTTGTGACATTTTTCTGGTCCGCTTTACTCCCCCTTTAACCATCACAGAACCCCTGGTCATTTGTGAGTCGCGGTAAAGCCAGCCGCTTCTTATCCGCCGCATAAATTTCCTTGCGCTTTTACACCAGTCTTTACGGTAGCGCCTTTTCGCTTTCGATCAAGAGCGTGGCTGCAGCCAGACCCTTCTCCTTTCGATGGGGAAATAAGGAGAAAAGGCGCTGCCGTAAATGCCGATGTAGAAGCGCAAGAATACTAATGCGACGGAAAAGAGGCGGCTGGCTTGACCGCGGCGGCTCACAAATGACGGCTCACTTGACCGCGTTGAATAACTCCTGAGACCCACTGGCTGCTCAGACATCCGGAGGGATCTCGAGGTAGAGCCGCTGATCTTGCATCTTAAAACGAGCCACTTGAGGTGGTTTGGATGCCTCTTGGAGGCCTTCCTTTGGTGGTGCTCCAGGCAAGCCCACCTGGGAAGAGAATCTTGTCTAGCTTGGGAATACCTTGGGAACCCTCTGGAAAAGGAATAAATAAAGTATTGACTTTTTTAAAAAAAAATTTTCTGCATAACAATAAGTTCTTTTTTTATATCTTGTGTTTGTGCTTAAAAGGCGACTTCACCCATGAAACACATTTCTTCTTACACATTGTTCTGTTTTGAATCTCTAGCCTTGAGAGATGTCTAATACTGAATGTGATACTAATGGCACTTAACTTGGTGGTACTCAAAGCTAAAAAAACAAAAAAACAAAAAACAAAAAAAAAGATCTGAAAGCCCCAGCTGCAATATCTCTTTCTAGAAACCTCGAGGGCAGTTTCATGTAGGAACTACTTTTATTTCTATTGAACTCTTCCCCCTGCGCCTGAGGACAGGCTTGTGTTAGTGACACTGTGGTGTAAACAGTGATGGCTGAGCTGCACGTTTCTTTTGGTTTAAGTATGTAGAAAGAATGATGTACACCAAAGGAAAAACATATCAATTAGAGGTGAACTTCTGCCAGAGATTCACTTTTGCCACATTGCCTGTGCAATATGCCGCAAAGTCTGTGCAATATGTTGAAGTATTTATTTTGTCCAGCAGATGTCAGTGATGAAAACAATCAGGTCTCAGGACCGCGGATACAACAGTACTTTAATCTGTTCCAGCAAAGCTTTTTGTTCCAAAAAAACAAAAACAAAACAAACACATACACACAACCAGCACGAGGCGAGCAATTAACTAAAGACTAAGCTTTATACTGCTCCAAGTCATATGTAAACATGTGCAGCTTACATAATTGTTTTAACAAATTTCTGTTTTTGTTTTTGTTTCTGTTTGAGATGATGATATTAAGAAACAAAAAGCATGCGTATTAGACTTATGGATCTTTATTTTTGTGGTCAGTTTTTATTTTTAGATATTTTCCCGCAGATGTTCGGGCTTTTTATAGATTGCAGTGTTTAACTTATTTCCAGCACCAAAAAGAAAATACAAATTGAAAGTTCTAGTTCAATTCATGTAATTTGTTTTTTCAGTCAGCTGGTTCTAATTTGAGCAGCTACTAATCAATAAACCATGTTGCATGAGATTCACATGTACATTTCCCTGGTCACAAGTTGTGATCTGGGCATGTGATCAGCAAACTAACTCTTAACATCAGACTCTAACTTTGACACTCTCTGCACTGTTTCTCAAAGGTCCAGACCTACCAGGCTCAGTTAAAGAAACACTGGGAAACTGTTCATTGTGAACTAGCCAAGACTTCTTATTCTTAATTAAAAGCTGTAAATCTGCTAAACTCAATGACAAAGGTCTACTTTGTGCACTCGGACAGTTGAACAAACCAATATTCTCTTAGGCACAACCATAACACTGTAACACTTTGCCACATTTCTCTGCAAATTTCCCCTTTTTTAAATGGAAATGTGAGTTTTACCTACAGAACATTTTGTTACATAACGGGATTGCAATCTAATGGGTCAGAACATAAAAAGGGTGCCTTCTAAATTCTAGGTTTTACTGATAAGATCCAGTAACTAGAACTGTCTTAAAATATATCTGAAATTCCTATTTAAAGTACAAAATTGGTGTCAAATTAATCAAATATTTACGTAACTGTGATAAGATGATTACCTCTGTAGAACAACATGCTTAATGCAATATATTACGGTTGCTTTCTGTGTGTGTTTTCCCCAAAAGCAAGCTGCAGCCATGTTTATAGTATAGTGATCTACAGTTAATCACATTTTCTGCAGTTCTGTAACATATACAGTGCAACTGTGCAGTGCAAAGATAAAAAAAAAAAAAAAAAAAAAAAAAAAAAAATAGCTGTGTTAAAACTTTCTTTTTTTTTTACAGAGCAATAAATTTTCTTCAGACATAAAAATGGAGTCATCTGTTAGGTCTGAATTTTATACATAGTCCTTTATGATACCACAAAATGCACAGGTAGAAGAAGAGGACATGTACACACATGCAAGCTGACTCACTGAGACCCCCTGCACTTTTATTACATTATGTAGCATTAGGCCTCAACAGTTAGGCTGCTGTAATCAGTGGAGAAAACATCAGCTGTTTTCACTTAGCCAAAGTTGTGACTCTAATTAAGTGAGCTTATTAACTTTGTACTAAGGTTCACATAACAGCAGCAGTGTCTCAAAGCGTCTGATCAAATCAACATGAATGCCTGTCATGGGTTTGCAGAAGTTTCTCTGCTCTAAGCTTTCCCAAGGTCTCATTTTATCCACCTTGGTGACATATCATACTGCTTTTTCACTGAGGTGAAGAGAGGACATGACTGCTTCTATTACAATATGAAGCAAAATTAGTGCACATATTTAATGCCTTTTAGATTTAGAAGTTTAAGGGAAACATTTAAAAAACAAAAACAAATAGAGCATATGTTTAATAATCAGTATATAGTACTCTTTCACTATAAGAAGCTTTGCAAGAGGAAAAATCTCATTTCATTGTTGTGAATGAAGATATTTTCTCTCCAAATTGATACAAATTTAATAAAAATAAAATTGGATCTGGTCAAAAAACAAAGACACGAATGATGGGATTTTCCTAAAATAATCAGCTAGAGACAAAAACAATGATTTATGATACCACATCATAATAAGAAATTATGAAAGGAAAGTTCTAAATAAAATGTAAAAACATTACAGAAACAATTATCAATTGTAAATACTGAAGATGGATTGTTTTGCTGAAATTATCTTGAAACTGGTGGACAACTATGCAGCCGGGACTGTTTGCCAACAGCAGTGTTAAACCAGGTCTTCTGTCCAGCGTGGGCAGTAACAAAGGTCAGTCCACAACAAATAATAGCAGAGAGATTCAGTGTCCAGTAGGCCAATCAGACCAATCAGTCTGGTCCTAATTCTTTTTCAGAAGAGCATTAACAAGTTTAATCTTTTTATGAAAGTTAAAATGTGGGGTAAACAAGGGAGGGGTTTTTTTCTCTTCCTATCTGCATAAGTTTATATGCAGACTAATCTGTTTAAAGTCCCACAACAATAAAACCTCACCTCAGTCAAAATAAGCAAACCGTTTAGAGCTGGAATGTATTATTTCATGCACTTGTTATAGGTGTAAGTGACTCAGCTGGTTCCTTTATGGCCTTGTTCCCCTTTAGCATGCTCTGTGTCTTGAAATCCATTTTTGCATTAGCTAATGATTTTCATCTCGGTTCATATCTCCAGTTTCTGGCAGAAACAATTATACCTATTATAACATGCCTCAGTGTTCCAACCCGACAACTTGGAGGAGGTAGTTGGGGAGAGGAATAATGGATGGATGGATGGATGGATGGATGGATGGATGGATGGATGGATGGATGGATGGATGGATGGATGGATGGCTCTCGCTCTGCAGGCCTACTTGTTGTTCCTAGAGTATTTAAAAGTAGAATGGGAGGGAGAGCCTTCAGTTTTCAGGCCCCTCTTCTGTGGAACCAGCTTCCAGTTTGGATTCGGGAGACAGACACTATCTCTACTTTCAAGATTAGGCTTAAAACTTTCCTTTTTGCTAAAGCATATAGTTAGGGCTGGACCAGGTGACCCTGAATCCTCCCTTAGTTATGCTGCAATAGACGTAGGCTGCCGGGGATTCCCATGATGCATTGAGTTTTTCCTTTCCAGCCACTCACTATGTGTTAATAGACCTCTCTGCATCGAATCATATCTGTTATTAATTTCTGTCTCTCTTCCACAGCATGTCTTTCATCCTGTTTTCCTTCTTCACCCCAACCGGTCGCAGCAGATGGCCGCCCCTCCCTGAGCCTGGTTCTGCCGGAGGTTTCTTCCTGTTAAAAGGGAGTTTTTCCTTCCCACTGTCGCCAGAGTGCTTGCTCATAGGGGGTCATATGATATGATTGTTGGGGTTTCTCTGTATTTATTATTGTGCGATCTATTGTACAATATAAAGCGCCTTGAGGCGACTTTTGTTGTGATTTGGTGCTATATAAATAAAATTGAATTGAATTGAATTGAATTGAATGGATGGATGGATGGATGGATGGATGGATGGATGGATGGATGGATGGATGGATGGATGGATGGATGGATGGATGGATGGATGCTATATTGCACTTACAAGCATGTTTTGTTTTGAGTGAGCAATGCTGCATCTCCAACAAGAGCTGCTCAGCAAACACATACACTACAGGTTGGTGAGAAAATAAATTGAAATCCTGAATGAGTGGAGTGACTTTACAGTCAGTGTATAGCAAAGGCTACTAAAGTTTTCTGAAGACCTTCCCATATACATTCATCAGACACTTTATTAGGCACACCTTGCTAACATTAGGTTAGACTTGCTTTTGCCTTCAGAAAGGCTTTAAGTCTTTGTGGCACAAAATCAACAAGATGATAGCATCGCACAGTTGCTGCAATCTTACATCCTTGATGCAATCTTACAACATCCCAAAGTTGCTCTATTGGATTGCGATCTGGTGACTGTGGAGGCCACTTAAGTGCAGTGAACTCACTGTCACATTCAAAAAAGCAGCTTTTGGTGATCTGAGTGTTGTGACATGGTGTGTTATCCAGCAGGAATCAGCTCTCTGAAGAAGGGTACACTGTGGTCACAAATGGATGGACATAATCTGCAACAATATTTAGGTATACTGTGGTGTTTAAACAGTCCTCATTTGGTACTAAGGGGCTCAAAGTGTGCCCAGGAAATGAACCCCACACCATTATAGTCTGAAATGTTGACACAAAATAGGATGAATATATGCTTTGTTGCAGCAGAAATCTGAGACTCATCAGACCAGGCAACATTTTTTCAGCCCTATATTCTAATCCACTTAAGTCAGCCTGTTCAACCGTAGTCTCATTTTCCTGTTCTAGGGTGACAAGAGTGGCACCTGGTGTGGTCTTCTGCTGCTGTAGACCATCTGCTTCAAAGTTTGTTGTGCATTCCAAGATGCTCTTCTGCATACCTTGGGTGTAACAAATGGTTATTTGAGTTACGGTTGCCTTTCTATCAGCTTAAAGCAGTCTGTCCAGTCTTCTCTGACGTCTGCTATCAACAAGGCATTTTCACCATGAGAACTGCTGCTCATTGCATAGTTTCTCTTTTTTGGATCCATTCTACTTTTGTGGGAAAGCAGAAGATTATTTCCGTTTCTAAAAGACTCAGACCAGTCTGCCTGGCACCATCAACCACAGTCATTTAAATCACATTTGTCCTTTTTCTGATGCTCAGTTTGAACTTCGGCAGGTCATCGTGACCATGTACACAAATACACGGAGTTGGTGCTATGTGATTGGCTGCTTAGATATTTACAGGTGTTCCTAAGAAAGTGAGCAGTGATTAGGATGTGTTTTATTTATAGTTGCCTAAAATTCTGAGTTTGGCCTTACTCATTACTTTGGCATGTAAGTGAAAAAATAGCCATGAGCATCATAAAGCATATGTGTAATACTGTAATACTGAAAAAAAAAGACCCCCCCTCCCCCCCAAAAAAAGCAAACAAACAAACAAACAACAAAAGAAACAAAAAAATCATCTACCACATTATCTTGCCTAAACTGGCATCATCATGTAAGCCCAAACACTCCAGTGCTATTACTCATAAAAGAAGTTTGAGAAAAACGCTTTAATGAAAGAAATGCAGCTTAACAGATAAACACATTATTAGTTTATCTTTTATTGTTTCACAGTCAGAAGTCACACTGTAAGGGGTCAAGCTTTTGAAGCAGCCTTTTTTAAAATGAATCTTGTATTTTAGACAGACTGTTGTGTGTTTGTCTGCCCTGCTCATGATATTCTGCCCACACGCCTCAGTTTAAACACCAAATCGAATTAAGTCTGTTTTGCTCAAGAGGTACATTTGACCAGTCAGCTGATTTTCATTTTCAAGAAAACTTCTTTGTCAACTTTAAAATATTTGATCATTTCCATACGCTCTATGCTGTTATGAAATATTGTTTGTGTTGGACTAGTAACAGATCAGCTGATCAACACTAAGTACCAAAAAAGAAACCCTCAGAGATTAAGGGTGTAATGGCAGTCCTGACACTATCCCACATGATGCCTCCTGATGTCTTATGCATCAAGTTTTCTGTTACTCTAGGCAGCGACATTAAATCAACCAGTTATTCCATAAAATTTACCCATAGAAAACATTACGCAGTGCTTGAATTTTACACATTGGTTAAAACAGTATCTGCATGTCTGATTGTTGTCCTGAAACCTTGTTTTCAAAAAAAAAAGTAAACTGAAATGTTTGAAAATCATTTAAACTCCATGTTTAACTAATAACAATCAAATTAAAATTGAGAAATTGGATTGTTTTTTGAGGGAATTTGAATAAAACAACTGAGTACATGTTAAAGAAACCAGTTTGAGATGATGTGATCTTTGTGGCATGATGCATTTTTCTGTTGGAACCAGCCATCAGAAGATGGCACGCTGTGGTCATGAAGGGATGGAGATAATGACAAAGTGTGTCAGAATATACCCCCAACACCACTGAACAACCAGCAGAACCTTGAACGACTTATTTAAGGCATAATGAGTCCAATCTTTAATGTTGTTTACAACAAATTTTGACTCTGCTCATCAGTTAAGATGTTTTTCCAATCTTCTAGAGTTCAATTTTGGTGCACCTATAGGAATTATACCCCAAGTTTCCTGTTCTGAGATGACAGGAGTGGGGCTGTAGCCTATCTACCTCAACACTCGACATGTTGTGCATTCAGAGATGCTCTTATGATTACTATAGTGGTAATGAGTGGTTATTTGTCTCCCTATCAGTCCTTCTTCTCTGACCTATAGCATCAGGTATTTCCACTCAGAGAACTGACATTCACTGGATATTTTCTATTTTTAGACCATTCTCTTTAAACCCTCAAGATAGTTGTACAGGAAAATCTGAGCAGATCAGCAGTTTCTGAAATATTCAGACTAGCCAATTAGCACCAAGAAACATGCCACATTCAGATTTGCTTAAAACACCTTTCTTCCCCATTTTGATGCTTCAGCAGGTCATCTTGATCAGGCCTACATCGATTGGCTGCAATTACAAGCAATTAACATGTGTTCCTAATAAAGTGGCTGGTGAGTGTAATGTAGGCCATGTGGAGTGAACAGTAATTAACCTCAATATGAAAGTACTTTTAAAAATGATTTACTTTGCTATGGGGTTTTTTTTGTTGTTGTTTTTTTGGAGAAATGTCGTACAATTGTTGAACGATTTGCCCATAAGTCAATTTTACTGTTTTTAAGATTCCGACTTAATAACAGTAATAACAGTAATATTGGGTTGAAGTTTTAATATCTGGTCATGTTAACAATCATGTTAATATCTTTCTTTTAGCATTTTATATATACTGTGTTTAAGTAAGGCTGGCAACTTGCTATTTAAAAGTCCACTTCTTCCCATTCTCTAAAAGATGTTTTAGTAATACAGCTGCCCATTTTAATGTTATTAAATAAGTTATTAAGACATACATTTGTTTTCCCCAGAACTCTTCCCACTTATTATAAATTATTGTTAAAAATGTTATACATAAAGAGGATTGTTCTAATGATAAGGATGTAGGTTTTAACATGCTGTCCAAAAACTGGACAAAAGCATCTCCCTAGAAATATTTGCAGGGCAGCTGATGTAATGGCAACTTTATCAACAGGCCAGTTCAAGAGGTTGTGACATTTTCCCCAGACACTGACCCACAATGTCCAGCCGCAACTTCATAAACCACTTTTGATGCTCATGGGCCTATATGACATTTGTTATAATGAAATCTGTCTGCTTATTTGTCAGACTGAATGTGCCCTACAGTGACTACAGTGGTTTTTGATACATAAAATGATCGCAAAATTTGGTGATCAACATGTATTCTTTTCATTGTGCAGGTTATTGCATGTGCTTTACAAAGGGCTGTGCCTATTGAGTAATTGGAGGAATGCTATAACTATTATATATATAATAGGCAGCCAGTAGTTAATTTTAACTATTTTTAACTGTTAACCATTTTTTTAAAGATTTAAATAGTTAAAAAAGAACATTCCTAGTTCCAAAATTCCTAGTTTTTTTTAAATAATAAAATTAGTTATAAAATCCACTTTCCGAATAGCCAAAGTGTTAAACAGCAACAGACTTTCTTATTTATTCATGCATTTGCAGCATCCGTTTCCTATGAAAATATCCTTTAAACCTTTAAGATAGCCGCTCGTTGTTCAGTGCATCAGCGGGCTAGTGCATCCTCACTAGTGCAGGTTTATGCTTGTTGCTGGGACATTCTCTTCAGTAATCTGAGAGCAGGCTGTTTTCTCTGCAGTTCTTTTTTTTTTTTTCAATGCAGAGAGAGGCGGGCCGAGCCGGGCCGGGTCAGCTGGCTCATATGGCTTCATGTGATTCTGCAGGGAGGTGTTAATCTAAGAGGAAAGAGTTTTTCCAGCATCCAGACTACACCATTTGAGAGCTGACCGCCTTCTGTGGCTCAGCTGAGCTACCGGCCTGTTTTTCTTGTGGGATATTCGTTTCACTTGTGTGGCTCATTCCGGATAGCGACGCGCTGCAGTTCAGATAATGGGAGACACTCAGTCTGCGCAACGTGCGGGCAAGAAGGATGCAGAGGAGGAGGAGGAGAGCGCAAAAGTGAATGATGTTCAAACTGTGGAGGATACTGAAGACAAGGTAACATATCCCAAGAGCCCCAAATTGTTCCTTTACGGCTGTATTAACTTTGCAACAATGATTTAGCTTGTCCTCTTTACCAATCAGTGGTTTTCATTAGATTCATTATGGTGACAGAGAACAAACAGTCGGCGCTTTGAAAGATGAAAAAATGCTGAGGCTGGATTTTGTTGTTGTTGTCGGGACGGTGCACACGCTGCATGCCAACACATCAATTAACGTCAGAATAAAAGCAAAAGTCCTTGTCCCTTCAAAGTGGATGAGTGCATCCGGCCACACCAGGACACTGGCGAGTAATATGATTATTTTTAAGCTTTTCTGTAACAGGAAGCACTACTGATTGATTTATATATTGTGCTGGGTGCACAACAGCCTAGTGTCATTTCTCCTTAAACATAAAGACAAAGAAAATAAAAGGAAAAATATGTAATATGTGATGCATTTCATATGTATATGTCCCACATTGACTGAAACGCTTTTTGGCCCCATTTTCCTTATACAGCAAGATTTGCAAAATGTGAAAAAGAATAATAATAGTAAATCATAGCCTGAGTCTTACAACACAAAACCATTTACTGTAAAAGTTGTTGTTGTTTTTTTTAAAAGTTGTTAAATGTATTGTGTGCAGTGCCTCATGTTGAAATTGTGAGTAAATTTAATGGCCCTTGACTGCTGGCTTTTGGCTCTTGAGGCTACCTGATAACTTACATAGTATTACTCTTCTGAATACTCGCTTTTTACTATTTCATTGATGTCGCAGAGGTTTTCATTTACTGTAGATGAAAGAGGAAACAGCATGGAGGAATGATGACCTTTCATTCTTGGAGTGAACCAAATAAAGCCCATGGGAGAGATGGAATTTCCCTCCTGCTGGACTAAGGAGAAAACAACATTGATTATTAGTGTACAACATTATAACAGCTCATGCTGATGAGGATGTCAATTAGCACTGTCCTGTAAGAATCGGTAGAGAAATTGATGCTTTTTATTGGCGAATTTTGTGTTGATTTGATGATATATTCAACCATGCTGAATGTTATTAAGGTGGAGACATGACACTGCTGTAAGAAATCACGTGCTTAAGCTTGGAAGTGGGGTGTTAAAAAGAAAGAAAAAATATTAATCCCAATATGTTGTATTTAAGTTGTGCTAATGGGACAATACTACTGATGATTATTATGGCCTTTAACTATCTAAAACTAGGTTGTTTTGCCTTCTGTTGCTATTAGTTTTGGGCTCTTGGTGAACTCGGATAGTCCGTTTAAATTCTGTTTAAATTAGATAAAGCACTTAAAATAAGGCAACATTATAACATGAATAAACAGATAGGCAAAACTCTGTACATCTAATAAATTGGTTAAAAAAGTTGAAAAGCTTATCTTGGAAATAATATCATGGTCTGATGTACTTACAGTTGTTTATTTAGGTTTCTTTTGCACACTATTGGGTGCAGTTAAGTTTCTTATTCCCTAAACCCTGCTCAGACATTCCCAACTAATCTGACTCATGGATTTAGGATTGGAAAAATTAGGAGCGTTAACTCTAAGGCTGCCACAAAACCTAGCCAATAGTAACTGGTCTATATTGTTTCTATAGGTCTTTGGCATCCCTGCTAATTACAGATGGAAATTCTACAGAGGTTCAAGCTAGACTTGTTAAATATTTTTCGTGCCACGCACACATGAGCAGGGATTTATTGTACATTCAGTTTTGTGCTTTTTTTCAGCCTCTCAAAACCAATGGGCAGATCTCTGAGATAAATGGAAAAGCAGATGGCTCTATAGCAGCACTCAATGGTCACTGCAAAGACGAGATTTCTGCAGAGGGTGGGTATTCATAATTTGTCTATTTCTGCCAGCACGGTTTCAATAGAAGCGTGAGTTGTTGGGTTCTAGGTGAAAGAATCTGTTAGCACACTGGGCCAATTTTGTTTTTGCAATCAAAAGTATTTTAATGATTAATTTAATTGTTGGTTTAACTGTCCTTTCTCCAGACAAAGATGTTGCAAAGACAGAAAAGTCCCCTAAAGAAGAAAAAACTCCAGTGGAAAGTGTTGACATCAATGCAAAAACATCACCAGATGAAGCTGATGCAAATGAAGTTGAAAAAGTAGAAATTATTGAAATGGAAGAAAAGGAGAATGACATCAATGAAAGTTTTAGAAATTTTTTCAGCAACATTGGTTTGAAATTGACAGTTAAAAAAGGCTCTGGTGAAAAGGCTGAAACAGATGTGCCTGAGGAAGTACCAAACATACCAGAGGAGGTCAAAGATAATGCACAAGAGGTCAAAAGTGAAAATGAGGAACAGAGTGTGGATCTAAACACAGCACAGGAAGCAAATGAATATGATTCAACAACATGTCCCAGTCTGACAGATGGTATATCAGAGAATATTCCAGAAAATGCAGACATAAAGGAAACAGAAACCAAAGAGGAAGCTGAGCATGATAATGATGATGCAAGAACAACTTCACCTGCTGTAAATGAAGATGGACACCAGGATACCACACAGGAACTGCATCCAGCATCCCCAATGATTACTGAAGAAAAGGTGGCTGAATCTCCATTAAAAAGGTTTTTTACCACAGGAATCTTTTCTAGTCTACGGAAGAAAAAGAAACTTGCAGAAGATGAGGTAACCGAGAAGGAACTGGTGGATATGGGGAAAAATGAGATTGCTGAAATAGCAGAGCAAGCAGTGGAAGAACAGGATAAGGAGGAGATTACTCTTGATACTGAGGCAGCTACAACTGAGAAAGGACTTGGAGAAGCTAAGATCATGCCTGCAGTAACCACTCAGAATAATGTTAAACCACCTTCCATGGAGAGATCAGATGGTGAGGGTGAAATGCTAAACTCTCAAGAAAAAGAAAAAGTTCAGGCGAGTCCCCTGAAGAAGCTAATGTCAGGCTCTAGTTTCAGGAGTCTTTCCAAAAAACAGAAAGCAAAGAAATCAAGTGACACAAAGATCACTGACTCTCAAGAACAAGTCTCTGATCAGCTGCTGTCTTCAACAGAGTCGGCTGAAAATCAGAAAGACGAAAGTCCTGCACAACCCTCTGCACCGGCAGCAGAAGAAGAGGACAGTGCATGGGCAGCCTTCAAAAAACTTCTGACTCCAAAAAAACGTAACAAGACGCCTTCGTTGAGCAATGAACAGGCACAAATCTCAGGTTCAGTAGATGAGGCAAAACCAAGTGAAGGTGAGCAAATATCAGATCACAGCACAGAAGAAGGAAAAAAAAGGAAAGACTCATCTGTGTCATGGGAAGCTGTTTTGTGTGGATCTGGAAGAAGAAAAAGCCGAAAATCATCTGACTCAGAAGAAGAAACATCCCAAAATAGCAAGCAAGACAGTGGACTTAAACAAGGTGCAGAATCACCACTAGAAAGATCTAATGAGGCCCAAGAAATAAAAGAAGGAAGTCCTCCAGAGAGTGATGGGGAGTCAACATGGAAATCATTTAAAAAACTTGTCACCCCCAAAACAAAAGCCAAGGATCTGGATGAAAGCAAAGATATCATTCCTTCTGACAATGAAGTTACTCAAGCTGAGTCCACGTTTTCTATTAAGAATCTCCTACCTGGAAGAAAAAAGAGAAAGCCTGCTGAAACGCTAGAACAAGTATCTTTAGATGAAGCCGACAAGGAAGCTTCAGATGATGAAGACTCTGAGACTCCAGCTGTGATTCCACTGTCAGAGTTTGCAGATGAAATGGGAGAAACCAAAGCAGATGTAGAAAGTTACATACCAGAAGTAACAGACAATGAAGTCCAGCTGGACTCCACTCCACCTTGTGATAGTCTTCCACTCGAAACACAAACGTCCCAAGACAATGAGGAAGCCTTAGAAAATGAGGTTCCTAAAACACTGGCTACACCTGCTCCAGTTGAAGAACCAGATGACGTTACAGAATCAATCAGTAAACACCAACAACTCAGTGATATTCCAGAGGAGGGAGTACTTACGGAGACGATGGCCACTCCGGCTTCAGGCATTGAGGAAGCAGCAAGAGATGACACTATAGCAGAGGACCTGGTCGAGATCACATCTGAAGCCATAACAGCTCCAGAGCCTGTTGATGTTACTGTGACAGATGAAACTGAGATGATCTCTGCGGTTTCCCAGTTATCAGACTCTTCAAAAACATCTGGTAACGCAACACCTGTCCCAGCTGAATACAGTGTCAACAACACAGAGTTGTTGCTAGAACAAGTTGCTGAAACCATCTCTGTAAGCACGCATGTAGTCCCAGTGACTTTAGAGCAGCCAAGTTCAGAAAGAATAGTTAGCTCTGTCTCGCCTCAATTACTTGAAACATTTGAAAAAGAACAGCCGAAAATCCTGGAAATACACAAAGGATCAGATGAAACAGTGGTAAACGCAGAGCTAAATGCTGAACCAATTGATGCAATTAATGAACTTGAGGCAACAGCCCAAACAGAGAGCATACCTGATGTTAACAAAGCTGTTTCAACAGAGATTGTATCTGAGATTGTATCTGAGGAGACTGACAATGCAGAAGTCACTGAAGATGAAGTTCATGAGGTCAGTGTTACACAGGTGCAAGAAAGCATTAAAGAATTAGAAGTTACTGATGACAGCCAACATGTGCTAGAATGCATTTCTGAAGAAAAGGAAGAGTTACCTCAGGAGACATTACCTGAAGGTGATGAAGTTGCCCCAGATAAAGGTTTTCTAGTTGTGGCAGATCAAGTAGAAGAAGATACCTCAAAGACTGAGACTCAAGAAGCAGAGTCAGCTCTTTTTGAGGCTGATGAAACTAAAGATGGAAGCATCGAGCAGGAAGCCCAAAGTTCGTGCTCCACGGGGGATCAGATCAATCAAAATATTACTGAGCAAAGTCAAATTGAAGCTGAACCTTCTCTGGTGGTGGATGAGTTAGAAGCACTGGCAAATGTAGAAAAAGATGTAAAAGCTTCAGAAGAGGATACTGTTCAGTCACTTGAAGAGGAAGCACCATCGTTAGAGGACATACCACCAAGAGAAATAGTTACAGACGATTCCAAGCAGACAGAGCATCTTGCTGAAGTGACTGTTGAGCCAGAAGACAGACAAACACAGGCTGAAGCTCCTAAAACAGATGATCACGAAGTGAAAGATGTAGTGGAAGTTGAGCAAAAAGCCACAGCAACTGCAGAAGAGGATAAAGTTCAATCACCTGAAGAAGAAGCACCGTCCTCAGAAGATGTTCCACCAGCAGAAAGCATAGATGAATTCAAACCAATAGGAGAGCATCTCACTGAAGATGAAGTTTCCATTGAGCCAGAAACTAAAGAGACACAGTCTGAAGTTTCTGAAGTTACAGAAGTGCCAGAAGGTATTCAAGCCACAACATTACAATCAGAAGAGGATAGGATTCAAGAAGAAATACAAAGCTCACAGGACATTCAGGCTGCTGAACCAGTAACAGATGAATCCAAACATACAGGGGAGCATCTCACTGAAGTGACCGATGAGCCGGAAACTAAAGAGCCACAGTCTGAAGTCTCTGAAGTTACAGAAGTGCCAGAAGGTATTCAAGCCACAACATTACAATCAGAAGAGGATAGTATTCAAGAGGAAATACAACCCTCGCAGGACATTCAGGCTGCTGAACCAGTAACAGATGAATCCAAACAGACATCAGAGCATCTCAGTGAAGGTGAAGTTTCTAATGAGCCAGAAATTAAAGAGCCACAGCCTGAAGTTTCCAAAGTTACAGAGGTGTCAGAAGGTGTTCAAGCCACAACACTGGAATCAAAAGAGGACAACTTTCAAGAGGAAATACAACCCTCACAGGACATTCAGTCGGCTGAACCAGTAATATATGAATACAAATATACAGGAGAGCATCTCACTGAAGGTGAAGTTTCTAATGAGCCAGAAATTAAAGAGCCACAGCCTGAAGTTTCCGAAGTTACAGAGGTGTCAGAAGGTGTTCAAGCCACAACACTGGAATCAGAAGAGGACGGTGTTCAAACAGAAATACAACCTTCAGAGGGCATTCGGTCTGCTGAACCAGTAACAGATGAATCTAAAGAGTTAGCAGAGAATCTCATTGAAGTGACTGATGAGATTAAAAAAAAAGAGCCACAGCCCGAAGTTTCTGAAGTTCCAGAGGTACCAAAAGTTCTTCAAGCAACATCACTGCATTCAGAAGAAGATAGTGTTCAAACAGAAATACAACCTTCAGAGGGCATTCGGTCTGCTGAACCAGTAACAGATGAATCTAAAGAGTTAGCAGAGAATCTCATTGAAGTGACTGATGAGATTAAAAAAAAAGAGCCACAGCCCGAAGTTTCTGAAGTTCCAGAGGTACCAAAAGTTCTTCAAGCAACATCACTGCATTCAGAAGAAGATAGTGTTCAAACAGAAATACAACCTTCAGAGGACATTCGGTCTGCTGAACCAGTAACAGATGAATACAAACAGACAACACAACATCCCACTGAAGTGACCGATGAGATTCAAAACAAAGAATCACTGCCTGAAGTTCCAGAAAAAGTAGAAGCTGTACAAGCAGTCAGATTAGATTTAGAAGAGGGGAGTGGTGAGTCATGGGACAAAGAAGTAATATCAGAGGATGTTCCACCTGCAGAAAAAGATCAGCCCCAAGAGGCCAAAATGGTACCAATCACTGAAGATAAAGGTGAAGCACTGGATGATTCCATAACCAAGGATGTTCAAGAACCAGCAGTGTTACAAGTGGTACAAGCCGTCACATTAGATTCAGAGGAAGGTCAACCTCAAGGAACTGAAGATGAGGTGATATCCAAGGATATGGGGGCAATGGAAACAGTTACAGGTGAACCCAGGCAGAAAGCAGTTGACCTAATGGAACCAGAAGCATCACTGCCTGATGCAGAAGACAATGTTTCTGCAACTGACCGTGAAGCATCCAAGTCTGCAAATGCAGTTGCATCAAGTGTTCAGGTGTTTAGCACTCAGGAGCTTGAAACTGAAACATTGCTAGAAGATGTTCCAAAACCAGACACTGACAGCATTACAGATGAAACTGAGAAAAAGCAACCAGACCAGGATTTAGAAATAAACAAAGATCAGGTAACCGAAAGCATTCCACAAAATGATCAAGCTGAACACGAAGACAGAAAAGCTGAAGCTGTGGATGAAACAGTAACAGCTGCTTATGTGCCTTCTGTGGAAGAAGAAGAAAAAGAAGCAAGTAATGATCAGGTCCATGAAGAGACTTGTGTTGACAGTGCTGAAGCTTCAGAAGAACCCAAATATGATGAGGATGTTAGTACAGCCCAAGTAAGTGTTGAGGGAGAAAAAGCTGATGAACTTCAAGGCACTAAGGTAATCACTGCTGCCACTGAGCATGCTGTAGTGATGCAAGTAATAACATGTAATCTAAAAGATGTTTCAGCAGTAATACCTGATGTTTTGATTGAGGAAACAACTGAGATTCGAGAACACTTGATAGAAAGAAAAGCAAGTGAGATGGAAGTAAAGGACACTTTTGAGACTACAACACCATTAGAGAAGGACAATGTCATTAACACAGCAGAAGAAGGCAGTGTGGTTGTTATGATGCATGTTCCATCACAAGAGTTTGACAACAATCACAGATTCCAAGTGCAAGTGGTGGATGTTGATATCAATTCAGCAGAGAATATCGTCAACACAATGATTGAGGTAGGGGTTACAGAAGCCAAAGAAGTTATTGATGTTTGTCATGAAACGCTTGAAAAAGTAGAAAATCTATCCGCCTCTACTGCAATCGAAGAGGAAGTGAATAACGAGGAAAACAATCTAACTGTTCAAGAAGTTATTCAACATGTAAAGGAGAATTTACCAGAGCCCACTCCTGAATCTGTGCCAGATGAGTTGGAACAAGAAGTTATAAAACAACCAGATGTTAGTGAGACACTTCAAAGTGCATCAAGTGAACCAGAGGATGAAAAAATGATGAAGGACAGTTCTGGGGAGCTCATGGAAGAAGAGGATGAAGGACATGGGATCCCAGCTGAGCAGAAAGAGTCTGAGGATCAATTGAAAACTTCTGATTTAGGTTTAGATATCTCTACCCATGATCACAAAGAGGATCTGGAAGAAACTAAAGCTGAGCAGCAAAAATCAGAGGTATGTGTGACAGCGGAGGATGCAACAGCACTATCTGAAGAATTAGCTAAGAAGAAAGATGGCGATACCACCACAGAAGCACAAAGACTACAAAGTACACAAAGCCAGATTGTTACACCAAATAACACAGGATTAGTAGCCCCCCAGAACACAGGTATGATCTCGTCAATAGGTAATGTAGAGTCTCCTTCAAGCCTGTCTTTAGAATTCAAACTTAATATACAGTTTGGGCAGCTAAAGGCGCCAGCATCCCCACCACCTCCTGCAGAACCTGTAAAACAGCTTCATGTGTCCGAAGCTGCTGTTCAGGCAGTAGAAGCAGTGGAACCTACAAACCTGATAAATGCAATGCAAAGAGTTGAGAGCGAGAAACAAATGGAGCTAATGGAAGTCGCTGTTCAGACAACAGAAATCACTGAATCAGAAGCTGTGGTCTCCCATCCGCCTAAACTTCAGGATGCTGCTGTCCAAGAAATGGAAACAACACAACCAGCAGAACAAGTTGAATCAAAGGAACCAATAATCTCCAAAATCCAGGCAGCAGAAACCACCAAACCGCTGAAGCAAATCACAGAGCCAGCAGAAAAATTAGATTTAACTGAAAGATCCATGATATCAAAACAGCCAGTGCTAGAGGCTGTTAGCATCCAGACAATAGAAACAATAGAACCAGTGGAACAAATTCAGTCAAAGCAATCGATAATTCCAGACATTCAGGCCACACAAACGACAGAACCTGTGATGCAAAAAGAGAAACGAGGACTGTTGATCAGTCATCCTGCAGTCTTCAAGGCTCGTAGCAAAGAAAAAACAGCAGAGGAGCCCATTAAACAAATAGAGGAGGAAAATGATGACGTGTGGCTGGATGCTGAGGAAGACATTTACACTCAAGAGGAAAAGGGGGCATCCCACATCCAAGTGGAAGAACCCACGGAGCCTCAAGCGGGAAGTGCACATGAGGAAAAAGATCCTGAATCTGAGTTTGAAATGGCACCTGATACCAAGAGTGAGGACGAGGAAAGTCACCAGAGAGTGCACGAAACAGGAGGAACAGGTGAAATTGAGAGTGAAGGTGAAGATTTTGCTGTTGCCCTGGAGTATCCAGTAATCACGACATGTGTCACTCAGGCAGAATGGGATTAACCTAACCCAGCTCAAGTGTTACTGAGTGGTAAGCCACTTCTCTTATTCTGTATATTTTCACAATCAAATTCAATTAAATGTATGCCCTTTTTTGTATTTCTTTTTGTAGGTGGGACAATCAAAAAGTAAAAGGAAGAAAGCTTCATAAAGCCATCAAAGCCTTTTATTTCACATTATGTTGCACCAAAATATTCTGATATTTATTAGCGAAACTAGCCTTAATTGCTAAGATTATTTTAATATTATACAGTATATGACTTAAGAGAGTGTTTTGGAAAGTGTGCATTGAAAAAAAAGGTTAATCTTCTCAGGGGGAATGAATTGTGATTTTTGAATGGTTTTAGAAGTGTGACGATGAGCTACTTCTACCACGCAGGGGCCTCAGTAAATTTAACTACCTGTTTGTCATGTAATGCAACTTCATTGCTAATTATGTCAGGTCTCTCCACTCATAATTCATACATTATTATGCCTAAGTTTTTGAATGGAATGTATATGTCAGTAAGTCAATAAGAATATCATAATATATTTGTTGAATCTTTTCACCTTTTATGGTAAAAAGCTTAAAAAATGTTCAGGTGTTATTCACAGACCACATTAAATCATGATGTATGTTACAGCACACAGAAACACCTTTTTATAAAAATTTGCAAAATGTAGATATTTAACAGCTTCCACAACACATAGTTTTTGCAATCAGTATTTCACTTATATACATGTTGCCACATGATTTAAAAAGTCAGACCTGAACATACTGAGGAGATACATTTATTATTATTATTATTATTATTATTATTATTATTATTATTATACGTGATCTTGTACATAATGAATATTTTAGTGATTAGAATTTTTACTGTGAGCAGTTTGAAAATAAGAGCATGGTGAGAGCATGGCATGAAGCAAGGTGTGACAGTGTTTCATTTAAAGCTCAACTTAATCAAATACGCAGTTAATCTAATTTTAATCAGCAGTGCCTTAAGCAATCATGTTTACTCAAACTTTTTTGTTCTCCTGTTCTTTAACAGGCTGTTTCTACCACTACAAAATAATAAAAAGTGGAAATTTTGATTATCTCAAAATTTCAAGTTAAGCTGAGAATTTGAGATACTAACCCTAAATTTAGACTTAGAGACAGGAAAAAATAAATCTAAGTGCCAGAAACAAGCCTCCTCACTAAGCTTGATGCCTGAGGCTCAGTAATCAAACTGCAACAGAGTGAGAGAAATAAGCTTGTGAAAGGGTATTTATGTTAGCTGTATGCTTTTATTTTGAAATCTTATTTCCATTACTGTCTGTTATGGACAATCCTTGCTTGTCTGATGTCACTAATATTGATTTATGTGTATTTATATATTTTCTGATATATTTACCAGTGTTTAATTAATAAAAAACTATTTTATTTGAATAAATTAATACATATAAATTCAAAGTACTTCAGTAATTATTTGTTTACTGCAAAAGAAAAGAAATCTGTTAATAATGTTTAACATCCAAACACTGAAGCTGAGAAATATTGAACATAAATACTTTATTCCCCATCTTTTATAACAGAGTTACAGTTGGTGTTTGGGACTCAGTAAATCTGGGTGCATTTCTACATCTTTTTTTCCCCCCTTTCTTTTTTAAATCAGCTGCAAGATCAGTGTCAAGATGTGGGAGTCCCTGCCTTCCCATGCAAATAAGACCTTTTAAAAATGTATCTTTGAGACTGACAAGAAAACACAGACGCTTTCACATGACGTAAAAAGAAAATTAAGAACATAAAGACAAAAAAAGTCCCAAAACATAAAGGTCAGATCATCACAAAAGATTAAAAATCTTCTTTTTTTTGCCTACTTTGATTTTTCTTTGTTTTTTTCACAGTAATAAAGAACAAATGTGTGTAAAATACTCCCTCCGCCCTCAGCCAAGATCCTCAGCAACAATTTATGAAATTCTTGATTTAAAAATTATTCATGGTTTTCAGAAAGTTGCTGATGTAACACATGAAGAGTAAACATATTCAGCGTGATCTAGGTCCCCTTCACGACTCAGTGCCTTTGCACAGTGCAGCATTCTTCTTTCATAGCTGCTTGTGCCCTTTTTAGAGTTGCTGTAGCTTCAGAGGAGCAGTTTAGAAGATCATTTTTGCGAGTTCAAACATAACCTACAAGAGAAACAAATGAGATGTACTCACTGTTAAACATCTCCGTGTTTTTTTAAAAGCATGAATAAAGGTTTGTTTTAAAAAAGCTGCATTCTTTGAGGCTTCTTGGTTGACCACTTTTACCTCAATCGTAATCAGGATGACTATCATCCACTCCAACCTCAAGCTGTGCTTCTCACTCAGGTGGCTCCTCATCAAGTCTGTCAGCTGCGTGCAATGTTCCAGCTTCTCATTCACAACCTAAAATGAGACAGATTATGAAGCTACATGGGCAAAAAATGATTGAGTGTTAACACAATAACCCAGCAGCGATGGTTTATCCTTTACATTGACTCTGCGGTTGATGCTGAGGAACTGGCACGTCTTATCGTAGAGTTTTTCTAGGTTTTCTCTGTCCCAGTAGAAATCGGGCGTGAGGAGGAGGTCAGATCTCAGGTTTATACAGTGTCTGTCAAAGCAGAGTGTAAATAAAAATACTAAAGTACGGCAATACTAGAAAAGCAAACAAACTGCAGTTTTTGCATTTAGAAATAACATGTATAATTACACAAAACTCAAGCTGTATTACTTGCTCATAAATAGTGAATACAAAAATAGAAAGGCTGTACTTTCCTGAATTTACCTTAATGTGAAAAGCTCTCCTATCTTCTGCATAACCTCTGCGGAGGACAGCTTGACTCTTTTCCCAGACTTGAGTGTCTGGGTGGGAAAGGAAAAAAAATTAGCATGCTGGCATTAGCGTTTTAGAAAAATGCCTCTCACGTGCATCTTCTAACACACAAACAACCTTTATAAATAATCAATTATTCATTCTTGCTGTTAAGTGTCCACTGTACCTCTGGAATTGATTGAATTGACTCTACAAAGCTGTCTAATGCTACCTCCCATATTGCCAACTTCACTGGAAAAGAAAGCACAGGGAGAAAGTTAGCAGCGTTCACAGGAAACAAACACATTTTTTATGATTCAGACTTAAAATACAGCTTCTCACCAGACAAACAAAGTGCATTTGAAAATGCAAATTTCTCCAAAACAGCTTCCTCTTGATCCATAATGTCACTCAGAATAAAGTTGCCACGCTCAAGCTTTGTATTTCCCCTGAGGTGGAAAAATGTGTCTGTTTAGAAACGTTACAGAGTCTGAAAGCACTAACAAAACAAAGCATGAGGTTCATCGTACTCTCCCACAGTGTAGTTAATCTCCTCATTTTCCCAGTGGACTAACGCTACTTCATAAGGCTGGATCTCATGGTGTTCCAGGATTCTCAAAATGTTTTTCATCTGTAAAGAGCGAGGGGAAATTACAGAGTTTAACAATAGTATAGTAGAAAAGTGAACTGGAAGTTAGATTAATTGCATTAATGGTAATGTTTGCTTACCGTTTTCTCCTCGACATTCCAGAAAACTACTGAGCCTTCTCTAAAAATTTAGGAAGTGGGACAAGTCAGTAACCCTTCCTCTCATGTTACAAAACAAACTATCGGTCCAAGGTAATCATGAGGCAAGCAGTCAAACAAGAACTCAAGAGCTGAACAAAACAACTTTTAAACTTAGAAACTTTAGACTGAGATCAGGCATTATGGAGCCAAAGAAGTATTAGTAACTACACTGCTGAAAAACGTTAAAGGAATGCTTGATTGTCAGCGTATAACAAAAAAGTCAGCTAAACTTCAGGGATAGCAACCTGTCAGTTAGAAAGCATAAACTATTAAGACTCAATTTCACCTGCTCTGGTGCAAATCAAAGGGACAGCAGGTGCAGGGGGAGACAACAACAAGACAACCCCCCAAAACGGGAATGGTTGCCACAGACCGTTGCCATCTCCTTGTCCTTGCTACTACTAGTAAGATGAGACGCTATCACCATCCCAGCCGGGTTGCACAAATAGTCCAACTCCTCCAGGATGGCAAATCCCATGGCAACAGAGTTTGCGTCTCTCAGCATAATCTCAAGAGTGTGGTGGAGATACCACAGGGAGAGCTGGACAGGGCTGTAAAAGGGCATTAACCCAACAGCAGGACCAGTATCTGCTCCTTTGTGGGAGGAAGAACGGGAGGTGGCCTACAAAACTTCACGTGCATGTTTTAAATCAAACTGTCAGAAACAGACTCCATGAGGGTGGCATGAGGGGCTGACATCCATCAGTGGGACCTGTGTTCACATACCAGCAGCATGCAGATCGAATAGCATTCACTAGAGATCAACAAAACTAAAAGGTTTATCAGTGGCGCTCCATTCTCTTTACAGATGAGAGCAAATTCACACTGAGCATATGTGGCAGGTAAGAGTCTGGAGATGCTGTGGCGAGCGTTATGCTGCATACAACATCCAGCATGAATGGTTTAGCAGGAGGTCAGTGATTGTCTGAGGAGGCATATCCTTGGAGGTTTACATAGACCTTCACAACCTTCTGTGACTGCTTAGACACAATGCATTGGGACCTGGATTCCTTGCCTCATGTAGCAAGAAGAGCATCAACAATTAAAAAAGGCACCACCGCCACTGATTAGCTTTGTGTAATCCAGACCCGAATCCAAATAACAATCTCGGCAATTGCATGTTTAGACTTGTGTGTGCATCTGATGCTGAGAAATAGATCACTGATACAGGCATACAGGCAAACCAAAGTACGCCTGTATCACCAAGTACTGACCAAACCAAATATCAATAATCCTCAATTTAAACCATATTTTTGACAATGTTTGAACAGAACTGACCTTTCTACAACAAAATAATACCAATAATATTGGAGACAAAGTCTAAACCAAAGCATGTCAGCATTACCTGAAGAAGAAGATTTGTGCATTGTCATCTGGTTTTGCAGCCATGTCTGTGCTTATCACCAGAACATTCGAGGCATCTGAAAATAAAACATGACGATCATGAAAGCCATCACTAATAATCTAATGCACAGCTGTATGACCTTTTCACTCATACCTCTGGGCAAATCTATCTCATGGAAGCCGTGGTTTATCAAGTCGTGAGAAAGTGTTGGCAAATGATACTGATCTGCTGTTGCAAAAGCAATGCACTGCATCATATCCTATGGAGACAAACAATTGAATCAACAAATAAAACAATACCAGGCACAGCTAAATAAAACATTTCTCTACACTAAGGTTAAATCACCTTGTCTTCACTGAGGGAAGGCTGGTTGGCTCTGGACGGCTGCTTCGTCCGTGGTCCCTTGGGTGCCCTTTTTCCAGGCACTGTTGCTGGTTTCAAACCTGGTTTCAACACTGACTTTACGAGGTTGGTTGAATACAAACTTATTTGTCCTCTTGCACAGTTAGAAAGTCTCCCAGGGTCAGTCAAAAACCCACTGCTAAGACTTTTACATCCACTCAAAGCAGGCAAAGAAACATGCCTTTTCTGCTCGTGCTGCTGATGAATAGAGTTTAAATGGCAGGTCCTGGAAAAGCTCCACGGAGCACAATGAGTCCTGGCCGAGGTTAAAACGCAGCCTGATCTGCTCCCTGCATGAAGCTGGGCTCCCAGTCTGGACCACAACGTCCGGAGAAGCATCTTCCATACACACTCGCCTACAGGTAAACTGCAACCAAAGGAAAGTGCACCTTTAGGTCACTGGAAGCACAGAACTATGTTAAACAACCAGATCAACTTAGCTAATGGACGTATAGTTATATTGTTACACGTCAAATCTAAAGTATAGACAGCAACAGGAATCAAAAGTGCATCAGCAAGCAAAACACTCGTATATCCTGCAAACTAATTAGGATAATACATTCAGCAGTACTGCGGCTCCATGCCTGGAGCTAACTTCTGTATACATGCCAGCCGCAGACAATTCAGTGAGTAGAAAACGTCAGGAGTTTCTTCGCTTACCAGGTTAGAAAAAACAAAATACGATGTTAAATTAATTCACGAAGTCCAGCTACCTTCAGTGTTTACAGTCTTGTATACATTCAAAGGCGGCGTGTTTGCTCCTCGTCGCTTGTTTCCTGCTCGAAGTGACGCAATACAAGTAGTCACATTATGCCCTCATCTCTGACTTGAAGGTAGAGCGTTTCCATTTTAAGCTGAACTTTATTTCTTACTAAAACTTCAAAATACAGCAGGAAGTACCTTACAAATACTCAGTCGTTTATATTTAGACGAACTCGATCAGTTTATGAGTGGACAATGTCCGGTAAGTGAAGCTCATACTGGGGTTGAGCACAAGGGCTACCTGAAAGTCTAAGCTCAGGGCTATGTGGTGCTAATGTAATGACCTTCACATTGTTGCCCGTTCAGCGTGACTTTGGATATTTTTATGCTATTGTATAAATTTTCCTGACCAATTAATATTTTTAAACTAAACTACACTAAAATAAACTAAACTAAAATAAAATAAAATAAAATAAAATAAAATAAAATAAAATTCCACCAACTCTATAAACGAGATGATGCCTGACAGGTTCAGCTACAGCGCCCCCTTCTGACTGAGCCTGTGTTTGTTGTTGCCGGGAGACTTCTTAAAACAGAGGCAACATCTACCTAAAGTTCACTTCTCACCTCTCTTATTGGGAGTTATGGAAAACTCTAACGAGGTAGGCCTTAAAATATTTTAAATGTCTACTGAATTCAGTCGCAGTGGGGGAAAAAACTAAATTGATTCCTATGTTGGCAACTTTAAAAAATAGATTAAAAAAAGCATTTAATAACTATTTAGTACCTTTCTTCAACCTCTGTAATTAACAGTGCAATGAGAAGGAGAGGCTGAAGATGAGGGTTGCTGTTTTAGAAGAGAGTGTGAAATCCAGTGAGGTGGAGTGCAAAGCCAGCAGAGAGATGGTGCTGAGGCTGGTGGCAGAGCTGGACCAAGAGAGGAGGAAGGCTGCAAGCAGTGTAGCAGCACTTGATTCACTCAAAGTGGTATATACACAACTTAAAAGAGCAGTTACTTTACAGTACAAGATTTCAGGTGTCTGGACGGCTTAACCCACGAACTAAAGGATTTAGTAGCGTTGTGTAAAAAGTACTGATTTCTGTATGAAATTGTTAAAGATTTTATTACCTTAGGAGTAAATGCTAAAATTGCCCAATTGTTGTGGTGTTTGTATGTCATTTAGGAGCTTGATGGTCTGGCTGTTGGGAGAAGAAGTGTCGAGATGGAGAAGCAGACCCTAACTGAAAGACTTGAGGCCAGTAAGAGAGTGATAGAGGCAGCCAGGCGAGAGTCACGCTGTCTGGAGAACCAGGTGGAGGAGCTTGAAAGAAGGACCCAAGAAGCTGAGGGCAAGCTGCAGGCATTCTTGGAAAAGTTGGTCGGCCTCCTGGAGAAGAAGTGTGAGGACGTCATCCTGCCCACAGAGAGAGATATTCTACAGACACTGGATAACCTCTGCAATAAGGTGAGGAACTTTGGGATTTCCAACAAAAAATGCTTAAAAGCTGCTTTAAAGCTAAATTTGTTCTCCAAGGTACAAATGTGGCTCCAGCCAAACAACACATGTGCTGAGAATTATAAATCACATTGTATTTTAGTTATTAGGATTACTTTTTGTTAATCACTATATGTTATGAATGATCAGTTACTTGTGTAAAACAAAACATACCGGTTGATTTTTTATTTTTATTTTTTTTTACCAATAAGCATGCAAGTAGCACTTTAATCTCAATACTTGCAATACAGCTAATTTTTTTTTTTTTTTTTTAATCTGCAGACTAATAACTATATCTCCTGGATAACTGTGTAAAGTAGAAGAATAAGTCCCAAAGCAGAGCAATTGATGTAGTTACTTGTATCTTTATGTTAACTCTTCCTGTTCCATCTGTCAAGGACTTAGTCCAGCTGTAAGATAAAAAGGAGTATGCACAAAATAGTTCATGTTACCACACATTTTCACTATGCTGGTCTTTCAGAGCTTGCCAGAGGTGGAAATGAGGCTGTGTTGTGTTTCTGAAAAGCTGAGTGAGCAGACAGAGCTTCATCACAGTGCACAACAGAGGGCTCAGCTTGCAGAGCAGCAAGTCCAAGACCTGAGGGGAAGACTGCAATGTCTCGAGGCCGAACTGCTGACAGCAGACATGCATCGTGACCGACTGCAACACAGCAAACAGGATGTGAGTAAAGTCATGTGACTAAGCATATAAGTTACAGATACAGGTTGGTATAGCGACACATTCCTATGATTTGTCTCTTTTTTTTTTAACAGTATGAGGAATTCTTGGAACAGCTGTCCAAGATGATGAAGGTTGAGGACTCTGACATTGATCTTGACTTCGAAATGAAGCTAAAATTCATTCTGTCACGTGCCGAACAACTTGTTAGACAAGAGGGAACTGCTTTAGTTGAGAGTAAAAGTCTGACTTACAGCTTACAACGAAAGGTAGTTTTTTTGTTTGTTTTTTGTTTTTATTATTCCCAAGTTTATACAAGTGGAGAGTGGTGCTGAACAAGCAGATAATTTACCTCTAAATGCACAAATGCGGCTTAAAAAAATTTATACAGTTGATTTAAAATATTCCCATTCCCTGTAGTTGAAATCACAGAAGGACCAAATAGAGAGCAGAGGACTCCACATCCAACTACTGAGGAAAAAGGTTTCATAGCTGGAGGAGGAGAAGAGGAGCCGATCAGCATTGGCTGCGGAACAAAATGATGCACAACTACATGCCATGAGGCTGCAGAAAAAACTGGAGCGTCTTCAAAGCGAACTGAAAGCAACCAAGCTTTCCAACACAGAGCTCAAGGCCCAGCTCTCCCATACCAGCGAGCTCAAGGTAGAGGGGAGAAGGGTTTGGGCCCAAATTCACTCCAGAGGGATTTTCACTTCATAATGTTTTGTGTATTTGTGTTAAATTTTGGGCATGGGTTGGTGGGTCATTGAATCATATGCATATGCAATCAATGCATACTTTCAAAGTATCAGAGTATCTTAGATTAATCATTTGGATTAACTAAATAAAGTCACTCTTGTTTTACTAAAACCCGACGCTCACTCGAGTCTCTGCTGTGCCTAAAATGCCAAGCTGAAAGTCGCGCAACAGACTCAGACCATGCAGGAGCAGAAAAAGAAGCTGGATCTGCTGGTGGGTGAGAAGACAAAGGTGGAGAAAAAGCTGAGCACAGTTAGCTCAGACCTGCAAAGCCAAGAGAAGAAGACAAGAGACGACCTACAGGAACTTCTTACCCTCAGACAGAGCCTGGCTCAGCTGTCTGAGAGGCAGAGAGAGGTAAGAGTCGAAGGACAAATAAGAAAACTTGTTTACCATGCTTTCATCCACATCTCATGACCTTGCACAGCAGATGTTTGTTAGCGGTCATACAGCTCATTTAATGTTGTTTGTTAATATCAATAAAAGAAAGGTCACAAGATTTCTGAAAACTTTTGAACCAGGTAAGTTTCTTTTTTCAGTTGGTGGATTTCCGCATGCTGGTTTCTCAAACGTTGGGCCTGGACGCCACAGCGTTGGCTCTTCCAAATTATGAAATCATCAAATTACTTGAAACCCTTCTTCATGGCCATTGTCACCGTCACCACCTTCATCATCATGTTAACATACCCCGGCACTGCTCTACTCACCAGAGGCCTCACCTGCAACAAGTCCAAGAACTATCCGATGGCTCCAACCTGGATGTTACCACCTGCAGATCTCACGAAACTTAAAATCTATTCACTCCATTCATACCAAATATAAGTTGAAATGTTGAGAAATAGTGGAGATATTAATTACTTTTAAGCATATATAAAATACATCTTCTGAAACACAAAATAACAATTTAAAACTGTTTCTTTTATATTTGTGTTTTCATGGGAAGATCAATGTAAGTATGATGCACAAAGGGTGAAATATTAAAAATGCAAACTCACAAATAAAATGACAACTTTTAGAATGAAGGTTTGGCATTCATTGTTTTTGAGAGTCGCATATACATACATTTCTCATATTATTTCTTTTTGCATTATATACATATGTTAAATAACTCTGGACTGTTATACATTTGATACTGAACTCACAGTCTTACAAAATATGCAATAATTCTATTGGTCATATTTCTCAATCTTAAAGACATATTTCATATCTTGAAAAAATAAAACAGCAGAATGTATAAAGACCATGGATGACTGTTAAAGGTTAAACTCCTGCGTTGCGTCTGACTTGGATATTAAATTCACTTGACTTGGCTTAAATGACTCTTGCATGAATCAGTGTGGTTCAAGTTAAAAATGGACCGATTACCACAGACACAACGATGGATGTAAGTAAGTAAAAGCAAGGATTAAAACTGCATGCCAAAATACAGGTAAAAAAATAATTGCAATGTAAGATATATTAAATGTTTTTGCTGTTTACAAACTTTTAGTTACAAGCAAATTCACAGGCTATATTTCAGCATTTAACTTTGGTGCTATCGGCTTGAGAGAAGTTACGTCATGTTTACACCACTGAGTCGACACGTCGTTTATCCAGCAGATGTCCACTGTGGGCAGAAACCTCCAGATCCGTTACACCAAAAATGCAAATTAACTGACACAGCATTACACAGAGTAACATAGTGAGATGCTTGATCCTATGTGCTACACACAAAGATATTAACTGTAGATGGCAGCTGTTATTCTGCAGTAAAAATGGACGAGCAGGATTTGTTTTTGCTCCCAATGTGATTAACCGTTTCAAGGATATCAACATGAATCCCACTAAGGTCATTCTGGCTCAAGAATACTAAACATAAGTCGTTTTTACATCCATCTACACTGGAGGCGGTCCGTTGGTGTAGCTCAGCATCGGGTAGAAGGAATGAGCAAAGTTGTTGGACTGAGCACAGTAGTCCTCCTCGGACATTGGCAGCAGAAAGGCAAAAACCACTAACAGGAGCAGGAAGAGCTGGAGAGGCAGTGCGACCCAGAAGACGCGCCACAGAAACGAGGACCTACGAGATGATCGTGTCTCCGAGTCAGAAGGGAAGGAAGCGGATCCAGCGTCGCTGTGAGGCCTGCTCACACACACACAAGCATTCACAACCCAGCAAAAACTGAGGATTAGTCAAACACAACTATGGATTATAGACTTTTAAAATCTCCTTCTCATCTGCACTACTGCAAATGTGTTTCCAAAAAGACTGTGGCCTGAGTGTAAATAAAAGCAGAATGCAATGGATTTTAAATCATTTAAACCCAACCTAAATTAATTATCAATTAAAGTTTTTTTAATTAATTGAAAGAATTGGCAGACTTATGTCTGAATTTCCAGTTTTTCTTAATTTCAAGCTTGAGTTAATCAGTTGAAATTTTCAGATAATAACCTGAAATTTTGACTTTAAAATGATTTTTTCAGTGACAGAAACAAGCTGCCATACAAAACATGTAACATGCTGGAACAGAGTTCTTTAAATTGTAACTTATACTATAGTCTAACCAATCAAAGTCTGAATTTCTTCATGGAAATGATGGATAGTTGGTCCTTTGGCATAAAGAGAATATGAGCCAATAGTAACAGTAACAGTAGATGTACCTTTTGTAACCTGACCATCTGTGAAGAAAGATACAGGATAAATGAAAAAAGATAAATACAGGTTTTGAAGCAACACATGCTGCCATCTAGGTATCAGCTAGCCTTGTTTATTTTAGCAAAACCACAGTCTGAACATGGCCCTGTAGTAGAGAGAGTCTGGGTGATACCCACTAAAAACTCTTGATCACAATTATATACATGCCTTGCACCACCAATTTGAAACATGAGGCTGCTTTCAAAATGGACTGAACATATATATAAAAACATAAAACAGAATATTTTATAAATCAAATTAGTTGTGTTTCATCATTTAATTTCTTTATATTGAATCTAATTGAGTTTAAATGATCATTGCATTTTTATTTTATTTACATTTTGCACATACTCCCGTCTTTGTTGGAAACACGGCTGTACTTTCACAGCTATATAATCACGTTACACCACCAATCTTACATGTACAAAATTGCTTCTCTTTGCTACAGAAATAGTAAAAATTACAAACAAATTAAATTAGTCTAATCCAATAAATAAACTTCCCTTTAAAAATTATCCTAATTTAATATCCTTCTCTCCACACTCTTCACTGTTTTAATGTTGTCTGCATAGTTTCAATCCAAATAAGATCTCAGTCCAGCGACAGTGGAACTGCATGGCAGTGTGTTAATGTAAGCACCATGCTGTGTTTGAAAGACATTGCCAACACAGGGTAAAGCAATGTTAGACAATGTTTAACATTGTGATCTACATGCTGACTGAGACTGGGGTGGATAAACACAAGTACGAATACGGTCACAAAACAGTTTTCACGGCATACATTCTGCAATCCTGTGCCAGACAAAGACATTTAATACGAGAGCTTGCATTTCTTTGCAAAAGGCGTTAGAGTAAAAGGCAAACGGCATGCTGCAAGTAACAGCTGAATTTGAGAATACTCTTTTTATTCATATAACGATGGAGTCTTTGAAAGTTTGTGTCCTGTTAAAAAATGCAAAGCAAACGGAGGCGGGAAGAGCACGGCAATTAGAAACAGCATCTTTGACCCTAGTAGTTAGCTGAGCTTTCTTAATACAACAGTTTGGGAAATCCAGTTCACTTTCTAGATTTAGAGTTAGATGAGATGACTGAAATCCCTTTGTGAATTAAGATGTTAAGATGAAGCTGGGAGAGAGCCTAGTTTAGCGTAGACACTGGGAGGAGGAGGAAAGAGCCAGACACGCTAGCTGTTTCCAACTGCTTCCAGGTCTAAAAAAGAAACATAAATAAATAAGCGAATTCACAAAATGTCATACTATGAGTAGTAGTGTATCATTTTTCTGTCACCATCACCCTCAGTAAAACTGTCTTCTTATAGCCTCAAAAAGTTAGAAGACACGGTCAGTTGAAAGCAGTAATATAGGGGTTTACATATGTATGTATTGTAAAAAATAAAGTGTTCAGAATGTATTTAAATTGAGACAAATCAAGGCTGCTTTGCTCTCTAAATGTATTTTTCCCTCAATCCCAGAATGCATGAACAAAGTGACTCGAGCTGCCCTGTGTTTTTACCGAAAGTGCCCCTTTACCATTTCCCAAATGGAGACCTGAGAGGCAAGACTCACAGATGACAGACTGAGGGGGGGGGGATGGTGGATACTCAGTGAGATAGCAGCAGCAGAGGGAGAAGAAATGTAACACACAAGAGAGAGAAACAGCGCAAGAGAGGAAGAGAGCGGCCTTTGCATTGTTCATTGCAGACATTTACTGGCTCGGCAATTTGAGAGCAAAAGGGTGTGTGTGTGTGTGTGTGTGTGCTCAGTATCAGCGAAGAAGTTAGATATAGAGAAATATTTGTGTTATTCATAAGAAACGCCCTCTGGTTAGCAATATTAAGCAGCCAAGGACATTGGCAGAGAGGAGGCCTTGCACCTTTCCTTGTGAAACTCCTGTCTCGGATGCGTGGGCTACCACTCACCTGATCGCCTAGCCTACACAGAGCATCTAGACTTACAGAAGATGATGGAATTCATTATCATGAGCTGCTACTCTGGCACGAGCATTAAAAGCTGAAATTCTGAATATTTGTTCCTTAAGTGTTTAATTTCAAAGCTGAAATCAACTGATCTCCAAGTGCATCATGGGCTGCTGAGTTCCATTATCTTCTGGGTGTGCTAGAAACCAACAGAAAGGTACCTGTGGTGTGGACTGCTCACAGAGGGTCCAGGCTGTGACAGACTACATTTGCCCCGTTGCTGTTTGCAATGAACAGGGGGGGGAGGTAAAAGAAAGAAAGTATGTTTAAGTCCAGGCAAATCAAGACAAAGCTATTGATGAAAAGAAAACCCAAAATGAAAGAAGAGCAGCAACAAAATCATACGTGAAAGTGACTGATTTTGTAACCTGTTATAATAAGGAATCTGGCTCTTCACAGCGCACAACTACTTTGAAATGCTTCAGCTTGGGAGTGCAATAAAGGGACTGCTACAATTATGCAATGTGATGCATGAATCTCTTTGGAACAAGGACATTTAGTAACATACACATAGTATAAGCAGGGACATGCTTATTTGGACTGATGTACAGTTGAATAATGAGAAAATAATGCTTTCTCATTGCTGTTGTTGATGCCATGCTTGCTCATTAAACCAACAACAAGTTCTATGCTACACTTGAAATTAAGCAGTTGCACAATAGCCAGTAATCCTAGCTATAATACTACAAGGATCGAAACGTATCTACAGTGAGAAGAAATTTAAGGGAAGTCTGAGAAAAAGAAAAAGGCTTCAGAAATACTGGAAGAGAAAAAGAAACAAACTGGGCAGAGCTAAAAAGCCTGCCAAGAAAAGGAAGGAAGAAGTAGAAAAGTTAGAAAGGAGGAAATCTCAGGAGACTGTCTGGAGATTGACAACATGCAAGAAGAGTAAAAGGCTGGAAAAAAGTTCAAAATCCACAGGGAGGGAGCGTAACGCTGGTTGTGGAGGTGGAGAAAGATTTGAAGAGAGTGAGGAGAGATCTTGGAATGACAGGGGTGAATCTGGCCTTCACTGGGGCATTTGGGGCATTTACTCTATGTGTCTTAGGGGTTTCCAAACACCTGGTTCTCATATAGCAGCATGTACAGGTAGGGATAAACATTACCGATCGTCTGTGACTGGGAGTACTCCTTCCTGATACAGGACTGAGGGAGCCAGACGTGTCCAGCTCATCAGCAGACGACCAAGAGGAAAGATCCTGATGTTGGAAACAATGACAGATACAAAGAGAGACAAAGCAGGTGAGAGAGTTAAGCAAATAGTGACCCCTTTTCTAAATGTGGCCACAGACTACACAGAGTGTTTGGCAGGTGATTAGTACTAAAAAAATCTAACTGAAGGACACAGCCAAACAATATAATCCACTCAAGTAAAATTAAGTGTATCCTGTGCTGAAACAATCATTTATTTGCAAATATGATATTTTTTATTCAGTGTAAAAATATGCTCCACATGAGAGCTATAACTAAAAATGTAAAATGATTACACTCGTACAAGATTCTGGCAAATTGCACCATCACAAGTTTACTCCCCACCTTTGCTAATATTGCACATTAATGGTGTGAGTAGCACATTTGTGACTAATGAAGTATCACTGGAGATGAACCTGTGAATTTTCAGCCTGTCTGCATTTCACAGTTCTTTCTTTTTTGAGCATTTTTTGAGATTATAGTCAAATTTATTTATTTATTTTTTACAAAAACCACTTTAAACTTGAAAATTCTGTTTTAAAAAAATCTGACGATGGAAGAAATCGGAGAGGTTTCTGTCAAATGCTTTTTTGACTTTTTAAATGCAGGTGAATATAAAAGAAAAGAGGTGTTCAGGTAACACATCACAGGTACACAAGTGACTGAGGCTCTACCTGTTGACTGCTTGTGATGTCCAGAATCTTGGCCAGCTCTCTGAGGTCTCGGGTTACTTCCTTTAGCAGCAGTTTTAGGCGGTTTCCTATGACGTGAACCTTCTCCTTAGCCTCCAAGCAATCACTGCCCTGCGAGTTGACCAGCAACTGGAGGGACATGTCTTGTAGTGAAGCAACTTTAAGCTGTGAGTCTAGCAGCTCCTGGCGGATTTGCTGGAGGGAAAATTTAAGACATACATTCAAAAAAGAAACATTTTACAGAGTGGATTTATGGAAGTAACACGGAAAGACACACTTAAGTTTAAGAGTGTGACAGTTTGGTACCGTGAGTGTTTTGTGATGCTCATGGAGAGTGTCACTGTCCTGGATCGGATCAATGGGAACCACCTCATTCCTCCTGCGATCGATGTTTTCCAACCAGAGCAACAGACCGTGACTCATCTCATGAAATTCCTATTGATCAGATGAAATTTGGGAAGGTGAAGACCCAACTAGCCTATCATAGAAGGATATTCATAATCGTGAGCAAGTCGATCTGTTCAAACAGTCCGACTTGATCAGCACTCACTTGACACTGCATCAGAGCTTCCTGTAATGAAGACCTCCATTCTTCCAGCGCGCTGCCGAGTTTATCCCAGTGGTTGTTCATGTCTTTCAGTTTGGCTTGTAGCTCTCGGGACTCGTCTGTCTCTGAATGCAGAAACTCCGCACTGCACAAGTTGATGGAAAGCACTATAGCTTTGCGCTTGTCATACGCCTTCTGCAGCTCCTGTAGACAAACAAGCATGTCCATGGTGACGTACAAGTAACGCAAAAAATTCCCAATTTGATGACAAAACAAGGAAACAGCAGGAATAAAGACTAAAAGGTATATATTTATAAGTATTCAAGTAAAAAAATAACAAGCAGAGTAATAACAAAGTAGAAAATAGGGACTTTACGACTAAAAAAAACTGTACCTTGAGCTTTTTGATACGCAGCTCAATCGTCTGGATGTCCGTGCCGAGCTCCAGTCTCCGCTGCTGCTCCAGCTCTTCCTCTGTCTCTCCCAGCCAAGTCAAGATTTTGTTCAGGTCAGAGTTCAGCTGCTGCCACTGCTGCTCGTTCTGCTTTGTTCTCATCTCCTTGCTGAGGTCCTGAGCCTGCAGGAGCTCCCAGCGCTCAATCACTCCTAGATTGACGGATGTGAGACCAAAAAGATTATGTTAACTGAATTTACCAGCACTGTAGCCCAATGGATGATTCACATTTTTTTCTTTAACAAGCATAATTTAAAATAAATGCTTATTTAAGATGGGAGATAGTTATAGGTATTACCTGAAGTCTGGGACTCTGAGCTGCTGGGATCTGCCAGTCCAGACACCGTATCCTCTTCCTCCTTCAGCTCAGAGCCCACCCTCCTCACTGTGTCAATACTTCCACGACACTCGCCCATCAGTCGCAGCTACAGAGCAGTTAAAAGACTGGTTATTGCAGGCAGTGTAATAGGATTATACTGACTATTTCAAAATTGCAGAACCAAGTGAGTTCTGGGAGGAGAAAATAGATTATTAAAAAAATATGAGCAAAAATAAACAGCAGCATTCAAATAGACAAAGCAGAATTAATTGTGGTTTAATGTACAGTCCAGTGCAGAAAAGTTTTTAAGAATAGATTGTTCTGAGCTCTAAGCGTAATACGAGAAACACATACATATCCCATGTATGAGGAGTCCATCTCTGTGCTTGCAGAAGTACGGCTGCGGCTGCTGTCTGTTTGTTGCAGGTGGAAACGGCTGATATCCAGAGGGTGAATATGAGAGTCTGCAGCAGCAACCTCCCCTGTTAACACAATATTAGCTGATTATATTTCCATAATGTGTTTGTGAAACATGTTTAACATCAGAATAGAAGGTAAGCCCCCTGATTTAAGAAAAATAAAATGTGGAGAGCGAAAAATGAGAAGTAGACAGGAATGCAGATTGTTTGTTCTGGCCTTTTGTCACAAATCTCAGCACTCCCTTTGTGCCCCTTGCATCGGGAGCTGCAGCCCTGATTTGAAATATTATGTTTAAAACCCGTGTTTTTTATGTGATTCACCTTTGTGTGACCAGGGTCTATGAGACGTCTAAACAAATCTGCAGTCCCTTCTATAAGAATCAATACATTTCTTGTTTACAAACAAACAAAGAAAAAAAAACATGCAAATCAACAAATCCAAACAGGTTAGCTACAAAGAACAAGTCAAGTTAAAAAAATGAATAAAGCTGGTTAGAAAGAAGGGTTAGGCTGAATTCCATTTCTGTTCTGCTGAATTAGAGCCCAAAGCAGAACAAGCGAATAGAAGGAATAAAAATGGAATTGACCCCATTCCCCAGGGTTAGAAAGTGTTGCCATTTGTGCCCAAAGTGTGTATAAGAGAGGAAATTAACACAAATCAAATTCCAAGCTGGTGAACAGACTACTAGTGTTTCATCACTCAGAGTGTGTCTGTTATTTCTGGCCCCAAACACATGTGGCATGCTGGGGTCTGCTGTTGCCTACCAGTGGAAGACCTCAGTGTTTGTTCTGTTAGTTTAACAAAGGCCTCAGGGCTCTCTGGGATCACTACATCTGGAAGAAACATTATACAGTACACACATTTAGCAGTGGGCTTCACACTGACTCAGTGAACTGGTATTCAATGGCACCAAGAAAATACTCGCCATAATGTAATCAGTCACAGATAAACCCTTCACTAACTTTCTTATTCCTTTTCTGTCCCCTATGGGAACTTTTGATGTCATTTTTTGGACTGATCAAAAGATGCAGAGGCACAATCGTTTAAGATATCGCTCTTCTAACTTTTTTTTAACAGCTAACAGTAATAAAGAAAAGTTATTATTCTGAAAAATCTCTTAAATTTCAAGCATATTTTTGCACTGGTATGGGAACCTACCTGACAAGCCTGAGGCAGGGCGCTGAAGGAAGTCTCCCTCTTCACTCTGCTGCTCTCTGAGTGCCCTGCTTGCACTCTCAAGCCCACGGCTCAGGTCGTAGTCGTGGTCCCATTCCAGGGGAATGGAGTCCACGCTTGCTGGGGTGTCTCTGCCCGAGCGCTCAGTCCGGATCTGGGCAGCCAAGGAAGCTGAGCGACCGGAGGACGGCAGAGGCGACAGGAAGCCATCCCCCAAACGTTCACTCCACGGCAGACTGGACAAATCACAATGCTCATCTAGCTCCAGCTCACGATCGGACAATGACACTTCAGTGTCGTCATCTGCAAGCTAAAGATAACGGACTTTAGTACGGGAAAGATTACATCTGGACCCAAGCCACAGATCTGTCAGATTCTCTCGATTTTGAGGTCTTACAGGAAGGCGAATGAGTTTCTTGTAGTAGCGCTCCACTCGACCAAACACCTCCTGACAGTAGCGCTGCAGCTCCTCCAGCTCTTCCTCGATCACAGCAGCATCCAGAGGCTCACTCTTCTCTATCAGAGCCTCGCCCTGGTGGAAGATGTGCTCGATCTTGGCTGTTGTTAGAGAAATCTCCTGCTGGAATGACTGTGAAGCCGGAGAGAGACAAGCTGTTAAAGCTAAACACAGTGATGTGTGTGATGTGTATCTCATATTAATTATGAAATATCCGTTTAGTTGCTCTTCACAAGTGCAAACTGACTCTAGAAATGAAGATATAAAATGAACATATGTAAGAGTCAGTAGAAAGCAGTGCTTGAAAAATGCACAGTGGATTTTCTTGGTCTGAAATATCATGACAGGCTTACCCTGAGTTGTTTGATCTTGGCCTGAATGTCACATTCAGAGAAGTGCTCGATGTTGGTCAGCTGAAGGTCCATCTCTGTCAGCCAAACCAAAATGCCATCTCTGGCTGTCTCAAACTCCTCTCTCTGACTAATAAAGTGCTGCACATGTAAACAGGGACACTGGTGTTAGAGTCTATGCTTTCACATCGTGCAAATGGAACAAACCTTTGTTCGGGCTTTATTAGTGAACAATAAACAGTCGCAGAAAAGTTAGATGAAAAGAAATGAATCCAGAAATGCATGACAGAAATTTAAATCAAAATGTACAAAAATGAAATGGAAATAATATATAAGTACTAGTAGAAGAATTGTACCTTAAGCCTGCGGAGGATGGATGCCACCCTCTTCTGCAGGTTGTCCCATCGCTGGTTGGCATCATGTGCCATCTCCTTCAGCCGGCAGGAAGAGTCGGTGCGGTTTTCTCTGGCCAGGCGGCGGTATTGCTTATTGATTAACTCCAGCTGAGTCAGACTCTCGTGAACTTGTCTCTGGAAGGCCTACAAAATCCATACATTTTCTCAAGAAATTTGCTTTTGTCTTTTAGCTTCGTGTTTAGTTTACATGTTTGCATTTGAGAGATAGAATTTTCTTATTTAATGCTGTCCTACTAGGTGAAAACAGTAGGTATTTTGATCACTTTTACAGTTTACACAAAATAATTCAGCAATACCTCAAATTTCTTTAGTTCCTCCTTGGCTACAGTATACAGCACACCAGAGGAGTTGGGTAGAGCAGCTGTGTTTTCTGAAGTGGCCAGCCACTCCTCAAAACGTGCAAAGTCGTCCAGGAACTTTTGCCATAAACGCCATGTCTCCTCAATCCTAACAGAGGGAATAATTTCAGGATAACAGTTATAACAGTTACCTGTTATCCATAATAACGTATGGATTTGATGCTTTCATCTAGTGTGTAACGTCTTACTTTAATCTCCTCTCCATAGACAAGGCACAGATGCTCCTCCAGCGGCGATCAAGGCTCCGCGTTGCCTGCTGGATGGAGTCGCACTCTGCATCGGTGGCACAGGCGTCACAGTCATGCAGAAGCACCTCACATAGATTCAGCACAGACGCCACTCCTGTACTATGCTTCTCTATGTCACGCTGAAGCTCCTAACGGGCAAGAAAAGAGTGACACAGTAAGTAATAAGATGAGAGATAGAAGGAGAAGCTTGATAGAAAGTTAGAGAATGACTTTTTGAAAGTGGTTACAAACTTTACAACAATAACTTTTATTAGTATATTATATCACAAAACCTGTTTGCATAGAATTGATACTAATAGTTACATTTTCATTACATGATTACAAAAATGTGAAAGTTTTTAGAAATTTCAGCTAAATGATTACAAAGCCTGTTGCCTGTCTGCTATTAAAGAGCTTGCATTTGGCACAGACTGAATGATTCCTGGCAAGCTGCACATATGTATTTTAGGTCCTGTTCAGTATATTATGTCACCTGCTGCAGATCGAGCTTCCTCTGAATCTCTTGGGCATCACAGGAGTCATAGGCGATAGGTTTGGACAGCTCTGTTTCGATGTGGGCGAGCCAAGAGCGCAGGCTGCTCATGTTTTTATCTAGCTGCTGCACAGCCACTAGAGTTTCTCTCAGTTTCTTTACTCTGTTAAAAGAATTTAACAGATTAGTTACAAACAACCAGCATGGGATAAAACACAGCTGCACAGCTGTGACTGCACGTCTGCTCACCGCGCTCCAATGAGATCGAGGAGATGCTGCCATCGGTCACTGACTTTGTTGAGTTTTTGTTCGATTTCAGTGGCTTTGCTCTGGTGACTGGCCCTGGCCAGGCGCTCTCCCAGCTGGTGCAAATGTAGCTTGTTCTCCTCTGCTACTGTGATCTCCTCCTGGTAGTCCTGGCATACAACGCAATGCAAACAGGAAATTTGAAAAAACTGCATTTGTAAAAGAAGCAGAGTAGGAAAAAAAAAACGTAACTGAAATACAACAATTAAATAGCACTGTCGAACTTTATAAATATCTGAGGTGTGTACAAACCTTGCGAAGCTTCTCGATCATCTCCTCAATGCTGACGTCTCCATTCTGGGACACCTTGCTCTCCATGTTAGTGAGCCACTCGCAGAGCTCCTTATACTTCTCGTTGAAGACAGTCCACTCGTTTAGCTTCTTACTTACCTGCTGCCTCCGCAGTGACAGCTGTGGAAGAACAGCAATACATGACAAGTTAACTGCACCTCTGTGCAAAGCGCATAAAAAGTGCCAACGACTGCATGGTAATTTAAAACAAAAGCTAATAAAGATCAAGAAGCCTCTAAAGGAAGCCGTTCAGACGCTTTCATTTGCATCACGCAGTGAGTGAGTGCTGTATTTCCTGTGTGTGCGTTTTATCCGCTGCACACAGGATGCCACTGTGAAAAAACGAAATCACCTTGAGGTTTCAGCTTTTCTTAACTGACTGACTGATCACTTGTCACGCTAACTGTTCCTTTCAGTCTATTCCTTTCTCAAAATTGTTGCACAATGGCATATTCAGCAAAATCGAACTACTGCTCCCACCGTTAAAAAAAAAAAAAAAGCCAATACTATGAATACCAATTTTTTTCTAGTATATAGACATAGATTTATATATGATGTTGAGCAACATCTACCATCTACATATACAAATATGTGCTTTGTATCTTATAGTGAAGATTGACATTAGTAACACTATCTCCTGGGACTTGTAACTGTTACACAGTAAATATTGTGTAATATGCAGAATGTAGCTATAATCTAATTTTTAAGAGTCAGACTTCTAGTACACAGTATATTCAGACAATCCAAAATAGTAAGCGACTGTGCCAAGAGTTGTACCTGGTGGCAGATTTCATCCCACTGTCTATGCAGCAGCTCAATACGCTCTTGTAGGACAGAAAGGTCCTCAGCACTGATGTAGCAAGAAAGTGACTCTCTCAGTAAGGTCAGATGGGCCAGATCGCCTGTCCAGCCGTCAAATGTATTTTCCAAATCCTGGAAAAACAACAGTACCACTATTAAAACACTAAACAAGCACCTGAACAATGTAAAAAATCAGCTCAACATACACTTAAATAACTCTACATATATGTCTTACATCTAGATGCACAAAGAAAAGTCAATTTTGAAAATAATCAAGTTGTTACCTTGCAGCGGATCTGTTCAGCTTGCAGATCCTCATTGTGATCGGGAATAGGTTGAGAAAGCTGCTTTTTGAAGGCTCGAAGCTTTTCCAGTGATCCACAAATCCCTTTTTCACTCCTCTCCCAGTCCTGCATTCAACAGATTACAAACACAGGCAAAATTAGAGTTGCTCTAGAAAAGCTGTCCTCACTCTAACTACAACTAGAAGAGATACAAATGCAAGAATTATAGTAGCCATCAAGGTATCCTGAAGTGGCCTGGAATTCATAACGTGCTGGCATACTGTCTGTTTTACCTTTAACAGAGTGGAAAGTTCTTTCTTCTGTTCTTCCAGCCGTATGCTGGTTTGTTTCCATCGCTCCTGGACATCAGTGAGCTCTGCCTGCAGGGTCGCCTCTGCTCGGCTATCAGCTGATAAAAGCAATTGCCTGCCAGCCTCCACCGTCAAGATATAGCTGCCCTGCTGACGCTGCAGCACCTTTTCCTTCATCTGAAAAAGGAAGAAAGGATTCTTATCAAGCTACAACCCTGTTAATTTACACAGATAACGCCCAATCCACAAATGCAGTTGCATGTTTAACGTTATCAGATAATATATTTGTGGTTTATTACACGAAGAACATCACATTGCAACAGCTTCTTAATGTTAGCTAGCCTTTGCTGTCACTGCTGTATTAATGTGTATTACAGTCAGGTTTGTCACTATGTACCTGGACCGCGTCCAGCATAGCACGCGCTTGTTGCAGAGGAACTGTATTCCCTGCCTGAAGTGTCTCTGTACGATGGGACACTTCCAAGAGCCATTTGCGCAGCTTGTCCACCATTTCTCTATACCGCTGCCACTGGCGGATGAGACCGTCAATGATCCCGCGCCTTTGCTGAGCACGTCGCACTACGCCCTGCCACTGGTTACTCAGCAGAGCCAACTTCAGATTGAACTCATCTCTGCAGGAGATTTCAGAAAGACAGGAGATAAAGAAAGGCTTGCAGTGGAGTTTGGTGGTAAACAAAGATCTATAGAGTAGTCGAATAGGTTTACCTGTCATCTACCTGACCCTGCTCTAACATTCTCTGTCCATCACTGATGATGGAGTGGAGGATCTGCTGCCGACTGAACATCTCTGCTTGGAATAACTGTAAGATAAAAAACATAATATTTGTTATGTGTGTTAAGATAATCCAAAGATGCTGCTTGAGGATCATTTTCTTCAAATGGGCCCTAACCTCATGGGCTTTCTGCTGTTCCATCAAACTCTGGTAGTTCCCTGAAATTTCCACAGCCAGATTCTCTTCTGTTTGGACCAAGAACTCCATCCATGTTTCACACTTTTCAAGGAAGGTCTGCTGCTGCAGCAGGAATGACTGAAGCTTGCTGCAAGGAAACAAACAAAAGGTGATCTTATATCTCAGTCACATGGGGAGAGTGGCCTTTACCGAACATTTGCACTGTTTTTTATGGTATTTGTGCCAGCCCTTCATTCATTCATTATTGAATTTATCTAACCTTGTTATTTAACAGAGTATCTTGAATTAAGATGGCTTTAAACCTTTTCAGACTGGCTTGTAATTTTCTTGTCTTACCTGAATCTCTCTGTGGTCTGTGCTGAGGCGGTGGACCAGCTTCTGTTGAGGTTCTGCACGCGCTTAATCTCAGAATCGTTAAGAGGGAGCCGGTAACCAAGCTCATTAAGACGCTCTAACTCAGGTGCCATACTGCTGAATTTCAACATGAGCCTCTGTAAAGCCCAGAAATTACAGAAACATTTCAGCTGTCGAACCAGTACGTGATATTCTGTAATTTTGTTCACCAAACTCAAAAAGGAAAACAGTAAAACAAACCTTGAGGTCCTCCATGCGGTCCTGGATGACCGTTAGGTCAGTAGAGCCATTAGGATCTTGTGCCTTCAGAGCCTCTTCAGCTTCAACTACCCAGGACCCCAGTGATTCCAGTTGATGGTTAAAGGTTTCATAGTCTTGAACTCCAGTCTAGTATAGAAGAATGGCAAAATACTGGCTTGGTAACTGACTGCCTATACAAACAAAAGTACAGTATGTTTCATAAATCTTTTTTTTTTACCTGTAGGGCGGTGAGCTGTCTAGTAAGAGCCTGTTCCACTGCAGCCAGCCGCTGGGTGAGAGAAAGGTGATCGGACTGGATAGCAGATGCTGCTGATGTATCCACCTGCTGTTTCAGCTGCTCTCCCAGTTCTTGGAGAACTTGAAGTGAGGCCTGGACCGGAGCTTGGGACCTGAGCAACTCCTGAAATAAAACACCCATAACATTCAGGGCAATATGTCTTCATTATCAAAACTAAAATACAACATCCAACTGCACCGAACACATGAGGGAATATTTAATATCTTTAACTTTTCCTTCATATCGATGTGGCTTTCACAATGAGGCATTAGAAGTGAAATACTGAGGAGTTGTTCTGATGTTGCAAGTTGCAAAGCTGTGGCTCGACTCACGCTGCATTCTTGGATCCAGTCAGACACCTCATCGTCAGCAATGTCCTTGTTGCAGGTGGTCTTGAGAAGCTGATCTGCTTTTTCCTCCTGCAGCTGGATGCTGTTGCAGCTCTGCTCATAAAGCTCTTTGTAGCGCTGCCACAGCTGAAGCAGCGCTTTGCTGCTTCTGAGACGCTCTCCAATCTCCTCCAGTAAGCCAGTCCATCTAAGTGCAATGACATGGTAATACACTAATAAATGTCTTAAATTCTTTAAAGAAACACCAGTAGTAATGATAGTAATAAGCATAGCACCATGCTAATTAGGTTCACCTTGCGTTGACATCTTTCAGGGCATTGTTGAGAGAATCTGACACTGAAGGGTGGCACTCTCTCAGCAGTTGGTGGGTAACAGCACCAAATTTTCTGAGACTGCTCTCCTGTTTTTCCAGTTCCCCTTGCAAATCCTTCACAGTGACAGATACGGTGGTTAATTCACCAGCGGTTTAATGATCACATTGAGAAACATACCCCTAACATTGCTACAAGATTTCAGAAACTCATATCAATACAGTTAAAGGCTTTAGTCAGAAAACATGTAAAATACACTGAATGCCCCCTTATCTTAATATACCTGCAGACTTTGCACTTGCAGATGAACAGCCTCCAGTGAGCCTGTGAGGAGGCGGAAACGAGACACAGAGTACCTTCCCTCCATCAGGTAGCCATTGATCTCCTCTGAAGCGTGTTTGTATAGAGTCCACTGGTCCAGCACTGACTTCAAGCTGATCTTTAGCTGCCCAATCTGTAGAAGGTGAAATCAAAAACATGTATCTACATCCAGTAAATTTCAAAATCAGGTCAAAGTCAGAGCACGAGAGGGATGGACAAGAGAGGACAGTATAAATGGGCCTAACCCAGGTAATAAAAAAGAAAAAAAAAGAGATTACCAAGTGGTCCAGGTTAGCCCAGGTGTGATTGACACCTTGGAGTGTCTCCATGACGATAGCACAGGCCTCATCAGTCTTATTTTGAACAAGGGCACAGCCTTGCTCTTCGACTCGCTCCAGCTCTTTCTCCTTTTCTTTTACCAGCTCCTCCATTTCCTTTAAAAAATGTGTTTTTATTTAGCAAATACAAAGACAAGATGAAGGGTAAGAATATCTTAATCAGATCTACAGTACCTGGCAGTCTTTTAGAGCATTCTGCACAGATGTCAGATCCTCTATCCGGTGTTTCCTCTTCAGCCTTTCTTCTTGAGTTGCCATCCAAGACTTCAGGGCCTGAATGCTGCTCTCATAATCTAACCACATCTCCAAGAGGCTCTCAAGGAACTGGATCTTTAAGAATTTCATGCAAAAAAATACTGTTAACTTTGGATGTTGCATTGATAAAGGACATTGGGTGAATATGTTGTCGGTTTTATTGTAACATTATCAATGATTGAGTCCTCACCCTCTCATTGATGCGGCCTTGTAAGATCTGCCAGCGCCTGTTCATGGCTCCCAGACGCTCAGCGAAGTCTGTTTTATCACTGCGCTTGCTCTCCACATCCTGACCACTGAGCTGCAGCACTGACTGGTTGACAAAGTCCACAGTCAGCTGCTTACAGCTTAAATCTACTCTGAATCCCTAAAGTGAGGAAACAACAGGAGATTTTATAATAAAAGATCTACAGTTAGAACCAGTAGTTGCATCACCGTTATGATCAGGTTAGGGAAACTCCATGTTTAGAAAGTGAAGTTTTAGCTCTCAACATATGATCTTATTAAGAATTTTATCTAGAAAAAACCTTACTTGCAATGGCAAACTACATAAAAAAAAACATTCATTCCACTAAAAAAGTTATATTTTTGATTTAATAGGAGTTCAGACCACACATGTAAACAAAAACTGTCATGAATCAATAAAAAACGCTCCACTACCTTATATTTTTGCAAATAGTCTTGAATCACACTTGATCCCACAGCACTCTTGAGGTTTTCTTCATCCTCGTCAATGACACTCTCCATCAGCGATATCCAGTTAAACAGCTCACAAATGGCATGACGGGAAGCCAGTTTTTCCATTTGGATCTAGAAAAAAAAAGAGAAAAAAAGAAAAACCGACATGTTGGTAGTTTAAAAACAAACTGCAATGAAAACTTTTGCATGCAAACTGGAGAAGCAGAAAGAGGTAATCCTATTTGTCCTGAAGCAGGTAAGCCTTTTTAGTCTGGCTGCATGTGACGATACCTGATGCAGCTTCTCCTGGACCACTGGGATGCGTGTGAGTAGCTCAGCCCACTGAGTGTCAATACGTGCCAGGTCAGAGCGCAATACCACCGTGTCCACTTTCTTCAGCCGCAGCAGCTGGTTGCCCTCATTAACCACTGAGCTCTTAAGGCTAGACTTTCCCTCAACTTCTTTTGAAAATTCCTAAAAAAGCGAGAAGTGGAAAATCATCCAATCAAAACTATGTGGACCAGACTGCAGCAAAACAGTGCTACTGCAGAAGATAATAACAATATTAAACAAATACAGGCCCAGCATGTACAAAATGAGTATGTAAATTTGTAGTATAAGCTACAGATGAATTGAGGTGTTATGTTCATGCCTACAACTGCCATTAAGTGAGGCAGCTGGTTGGCCAGCAAAAACAAAACAAAACCGATCAACCAATCTGATTGTCTTTGGCCTCACAAGGAAAGCAGAGAGATGATCTCTGACGGTTTCCAGCTCCTGTGGCACTAACACCGCCTGCGTGTTCCAAAACTCCAGACGCTCCAGAGCAGACTGCAGCCATTCGCTCATCTCTCCACACTCCCTTTGATACCTAAAGAAAAAACAATTGAAATTAGACCATGCACTTATTCACTGGATATTTATATCCAAAGCCTAAGAAACGGTCCTTATTTTTGAAGTCTTTCTGACCTGGTCCAGTGTTTCAGAATAGCCTCCAGGCGTTGTAACTCCTTGTTGACCTTGGCAGTGTTGTTGAGCCAGTGTTCCCCTAAGAGTGCGAGCTGATTCTCCAGCGAGGGGCAGCACACTGACAGTAACAGATGTTTACCTTCATCCAATACCTGGTAGAGCTTGTGCTGGTGCTCCGCTAGTCTCCCCTTCAGACCCTTTGCAAAGAAGAAGAAGAAAATGTGTTTCCAGCTAGATAAATATATCTTTCTACTTTGCAGCAAAGACAGGAAGCCCATTTTGAATTGAACCTTTCTTTAAATCTTAATCAGCATGTGAGAGAATTTAAGCAGCTTGTTCCTTTGTCAAAGCTAAACAATTAGCCTGATGTAATAAATTTACACTGAACTCATGTGACACTGTACCTGATACAGTGATATTCTGTCCATAAGCCTTTCTTCAGTTTCTTCAACCAGACTAACAGAAGGTATACTTTCTTCAACAGCCTCCAGATGTTGGTTCAGACTCTGGTAGTCCTGCACCAAACGGCACCAAGTCTGAAAATAAACATCATTATAAATACATATTTAAAATTCAGTCGTCTGACAAGTACATCTTTGCTCTTTTAATCAGCACACTTGTTACTATGTAACTATAATAATATTTTTTTAATTTTACCATTAATTTGATTTTTTGTTGAGAGATTTTGTACTAAATGCTTGCAAACACATCGGTCCTCCTACAGTACAACTCCACCATTATCTCATAGCTACCAACTTTAATATGTAATTTTTTTCAAGGTAATTAAAAAGGCTTTTAAAAATGTGTTTATATAGCTTGTGATGTTCTAATATATAACAAATTATCCATTATCAGAATTTTTGTGACTATGTTAACCTTCCTTTTAAACAAATATGGCATAAATACTCCTTCACCTACCTCTAGGATACACTCCAGTTCGACTCCTTTACTGTGCGCCTCTTTGAGGACTCTCTGAGCCTCAGCCAGTGTCTCTTCCAAGGCTTGGTTTTCTTTGGGAAGCATTAGGCCACTGATCTTCCTGAAGTATGTTTCCGTTAAAATCATATGGGACTCTAGACCCTGGAAGAACTCCTAAAAGAGGCCAGAAACAAAGACGATCAGCTCTATTTGTCTCCTGCATCACAACAAATTGGGTTCAACATGTAACCTTGTTGATTCTTTAAGCCTAAAGGATTTAGCAAGTTGACTATACTTTATGTTTGTCCAGGTGATTCTGGACTTCCTCCACAGAGCTGGCAATAATTCTCTGATCGGCAGCCATCTTGTCTTTAGCTGTGTCCACCAGATCTTTCAGGTCCTGCAGAGCACGTTCATACTGCTCCTTCAGTGCCATGTTCTGGTTCAGCCCACTGCGCCGGGAACCCACTGTCATCACCAGCTCCTCGTAAGAATCCTGGAAAAACATAAAAAATCAGTTTCCGGTTGTGCATCTTTTGAATTTGACGGTAATTTCTTTAGATGATTTCTCCGTGAGCCATCAATCATGTGTGTTACCTGTAGCTTGAGCAGTTTGTTTGTTGAGATCTGATCCGCGTGCAGTGCTGATCCTCTGGTTTTAAGTTCTGTGATTCTTTGTTCAAAGTCTTTCAGGCTCTCCTCTGCACTGGCAATGACCTGAGAGAAACAGATTAGATGTATTAAAGACATTCACAGTAATGTTCTTGTTCTCTGCAAGCTTTAATGGAAGCTTCAGGAGGAATATTAGTCAACTCTTGCATTACCTCCAGTTGTTTTGACGCTGGTCTATCCATTGCTCCAGCTAGGGCTTGCAATATCTGGCATTTGGTCTCAATTAAAGCAGTTTGAAGAAGCTGCAATTCAGTCTGTGTAAGACACGAGATAATTTATAGGAAATTAAGTCCAAATGCATGCATGTCTGGTTTCATAATATAAAGATATAAATGTTGTTTCCTATAGGCTTGTCTTTGTCTTCTGCAACAGTGGCTTAACATAATAAAAAGAAACATTTCCCCAGTGGCTGTCTCTTTAAATCGTCAAACATTAAAGGGCTTGAAAAACAAAAAGCACAATATGAGGCAAACCTGATAGGACGTGAGTTCATGTGCTCTGCTCCTCATTTGGTCACAGCGTTGTCCCAGAGCACAACCCAGAGCTCCTAATCTCTCTTTGAGGCAGTTAAGGTTGTCTTCCAAAAGTACTCGTTCTTCGTGCCTTAGCGCTGAAGATGAAGCGAGCAGAGTTTGGCTGTGCTTCACCTCCTCCGTCATATGCCTCACATCGTTCTCCAAGGTCTGCAGAAGAGGTCAGAATCATCAGCTTGATTTATACTAAATAATTACAAGGAGAAATCTGTAATATGGGAAAGCATTTTGATTGACAGTGTAACACTGCAATTAAAATGACATAGCTATATTTTTAGAACTTTAGCCACATGCTGGTTTAGACGTTACCATTTAACCTATCTGATCGTGTGATTTATTCACTTTAGATTTCCTGCAATATTTACTAAAGCTCCACAAATAAGGCCAATTGTACCTCCTGCTTTTGTAGCTGGGTCTCTGCATTTTCAGCCAGCAGCACTGAGCCAGAGAAGACGTTGTTCTCCACACTATCCAGCCAGGAGGAGGTGGATGACACAGCTGTGTAGAGCTGTTGTTCCATCTGCGCCACCTGTGTCTCACCACCACCAGGCTACATACACATGTACACGGGAAGAATGTACGTTTTCATTGAGACCACATGCTTGAAATAAAAAGTTGCATTTCCAATATTGCATTACAATATAATAACAGAAATGCTAAACCTGCGGGGTGACGTCTTCTACTGTTTGCCTGAAGCTATCGTACAGAGTCTTCAGAGAGGACCCGTCAGCCTGGGTGTCTCCTTTAAACACCGGCCCAGATGTGGACACACGGGAAGCTCTCGAAAAAACCTAAAGGACAAAAAATAAATATTAAACGATCTGCTTTTTTTTTCTATCGAGTGTATGCTAACAGTAATTAAAAACACAGGGATATGTACTGGCTGCTTGTGGTCCTGCTCCAGGGTTTTCTGCAGGAGCTGGAGTTTAGTTTTGAGCTCCAGTCTCAGACTCTCCCATCTCTGTCTCATCTGCTCCCGTCCAGCCTGCGTTTCCTTCTCAGCCAAAGCTGCTGGTGAAAATGGTTCTGTCATACTGCAGGATGACAGAGAATAAATTAGTGCTCTGTTACATTACTTACATTTATATACTGCCATAAGAATGAACCTCATACATATACTTCATATTTTATTATTCAGTTTGAGTGTACATGTATAATATAACTGTTATTAAGAGACCTGGCGCTGCTGGGTGAAGCCTGCTGGATGAGGATCTCCTCTCCTCTGCTGGCAACTGACTGAAGAAGCTTTTTCTGCTCTGCAAGCTGCTCTTCCAGTTCCTACAGTAAAAAACAAGCAACAAAACAACAGTGTTAGACTGTATGTGGCATCACAAAGAAACATTTATGAAGTTATTTGTACAAATGCTCATTAGACCCTTAGGGATACACATGTTTTGGTGAGAAACACAGATTTTTGGCTCCTGTGGGGACATGTCATTTATTGCACACTCACTCCTTTTTACATTCAACTCACAGATGAGGACTCACCCAAAATACAAATTGAAGTTTGTCATCAACATTAAGAGAGTATTTTGTGCAACTTTATTGTGCATTCCTGGGTAATAGTCAAAGAAATCTAATGACAAACTATGTGAGAACGTGTATTTTAGTCTATACTGAACTTAATGAAGGTTAAAAAAAGAAAATCACCTTCTGTCTCTGAAGACTGTCTTGGTGCTGTTGGGTTCGTGTGGTTCGGGCCTGGGCCAGCCAATCTTGTACACTGGGACTCTGAGAGAGGCTAGAGTCTGATTCACTGTCTTCCTGCTCCTGCAGGGAACCCTGTCGGACCAGAAAGTTAGATATAAAATAAATGCTTCAGAAAAAGTAGTATTATCAAATACAATAATTCAAAATTTACATGTGCATTTGTAGTAGACCCATAGCTGATAAATACACCAGTGCAAACTTTGCAAATATGGTAGTCACAGTGAGGACCGAACACAGAGTCAAATATTCTGCATTACATGCACACACATCAGCGGATGACAACATTTAGCACATGCAGCAACCTCACCTGGATGTTACCCTGTTTGTCCTGTAGCATCCTCTGCAGCTCCAACAAACCACCCTTGAGTGTGCGTAACTTCCTCGCCAAATGTTCAGCTTCCTCTCTGGTGTCTGTGCGGCCCCCCCGCAGCAAGTTCTCGCTGTGAACTGACAGCTCTGAGAGGGCCAGCACCTTCTCTTCAATCTCCAGCAGCATGTTCTGCAGCAGTAGGAGGAGAGACGCCAGATCAAACATCGTGTTTCACCGCCTACAGGAGCTCCTCCATCTACACGACAAACTCGCCAGGTATGGATGAACCCCCTTCACCAGCAGCTTTCCCTGTCCAAAGGACAGGGACAGCTCTCATCCTTGGCCCACCTCTTCGGCCTTGCCTCCTGTGCAACATATTACCGCTAATCCTTCAGGCTCCGTGCTCTTCAGCATACATGCTCTCCCTCAACTTACAAACCAGTTTGTCTGTGTAGAACACCATTCTAATTCCAGACCAGCTGTCAGTGCCCATCAGTAAAGATTGTCCAAATGTTTAAAGAAACATTTGTTTTTGATATTACTGACATTCCTTTGCAATCGTTAGAGTCTGCATGTTATTCTACAGCAGAGAATCGCTTCCCACCCTGCTACCTTACACTCCCTGTACTCTAGGATTCCCCTACTTGGATATTCTAGCAGCTTTGTCCCGAGCACCAATCCAGGTAGCGAGCTCTAACTACGCCGCCCTAGGCTTCTAACATGCCCCTGTCGCACAGAGAGATCTGCATAATCTGCTTAAGACTAGTGCTACAGTCACTTAGGTCCAGCCATGTGAAGGCCCCTATTACTCCTCTAATACGCTTGTTTACTCACTGAAAGGCCCCTGACCCCCTGAAATGATCCATGTGTAGTAAGGACAAAATACTGAAAGATGAGATGTAGGTAAATAATCCACTGACAAATCTGATTTGCACTAGTGCTCAGAAAAAAAATCCCTGAGCATTTAAAAAATAATCCCAGACATCCACCTGTCATTTCTGAAAATTTCCTGTTAAATGCATTATTAATTAACCCCACATTTATATTCACAAATCCATTAATATTCTCAAGTACAGCAGTGTTTGAGGCTGCATTACTGTGGGTGAACAGCAGGGGGAACTCTTACTTGACACTCAGCCAGTTGATTCTCCATGTCTGTCTCCTCTGCAAGTTTAGGTTCAAGGAGGGACATTACAGCACTGCGCATATTGCCCAACCACTGGTCCAGTTCATCTGCCTGGGTGTGATAGAGCTGTACGGCCTGTTCCTGAATCTGACCCTCCAGGCGGTCACTGACACGCTCCTGAAGGATGCCACATCCAATTTTAGGTATTATAACAGCTTTCTAAGTTGGTATTAGAGAAATAAAGTTTGATTTATTAATAAAACAACTATTTCTACTATTTGATATGATTTTCACAAAAAATACCTCTAATAATTGTTGTTTCCCCGAGGCTTTCATGTGGATGGTGGCCATCCTCTCAGCTAACACAGCAAGGGAGGACTGCATGGCCAGCTGGTCAGCCATGTCTGAGTCCACAGCATCAGTGGCCAAATCTTCCGTGAAGCCTGTCTGCAGCCGGTCTATTTCTTCCTGCACACTCTGAATCTCTTCTATCAGACCCTTTACGAAACAACCAAAAGTTAGCCGACTCAGTTTACAAGCAAAAACTGAGGCAGTGATATAATGTTTACACAAAATACCATAATCCTATAAAAATAATATTAAAGATTCAAAACAAAGTGATAGGATTTGGTTACAAATACATCTTCGACAAGCCTGACTTTCCTCATCTCAGCTCTCTAATCTTCACAATATGCAAGACCTTTCTGTATGTGACAAACCTTATGTGCCTTTATGTGGCTATCCGGACTTTTATCTCCCTCCAGAGGCTCACTGAGTTTGGCTTCTAACGCCTCCATCTTAGAAGAGATTGATTGGAGTGAACCCTGGTAATGCTGCTGCTTCTCGAGAGCTTCATACAAAGATCTCTGCTTCTCACTGATCTGTAAGACAAAAGAGAGTATAAAAAAGGTCTGAAATACCATTCATACACTCATAATGATAACCATTAACAAGGATTAATCAAATACCAAATTCATATCAGTGCTAAAAACAGCGTTTTATTAAAAAAATGTGCAAATCTACGTGCTGGTAATTGACATTTTTTATTAAAAAAGCATGAAGATGAAGGCTTTCACATACCACATTCTTTAAACTCTCCCAGGAGCGCTGCAGGTCATCTAAGTTGGCCACAGACTCAAAGGTTGGGTCATACAGTTCTTGAATGGGAGCTCTTGTGAGTGTCCCTCGTCCCATCTAAAGGGAAATTTAAAGGGTGTCATCAGCAGTTACGTTATTAAATGGATAGTAACCAGACAGAAATACTTACACAAAGACCCAAATCTAGTGTCATCTACACTACACAAGAGAATCTTTTTACTCAACAACTTCGAACAAAAAGAAGAGAGAAGGCTGAAACCTTGGTTACAGTTGCTTCAGTGTGAGTTATGGGAGAAGGAGAACGGCACACAGGAGGAGAAGAGATCTCGCTGTTAGTGCCCTCCTCACCAGACTCCTCAGTTACAGGTGACAGCAGGGTGTGACAGCGTCCAGCTGTCATCTGGCACACCATGCAGGAAAACAGAAGAGCAGACATGCAAGGTAAATCGGAAAAGATGATGCATAGGTAAGGCGTAGAAAAAAGTAAATGCTCTACAATAGATCTTTCAGAAGCGAATTAAAGAAACATATCCAGGCTATGTTAAAGCTTTAAACAGTAGAATAGGTCAACATATTTGTAGATTTTGTTGTGCATGATGTTCTCTTACCACGACAGCTTGAGCTGCAGGTTTCTTTGATTTCTCCCCATCCATCTCCTGGAGATCCTCAGGCAGACCCTCTACATCAGTCACTGTCAGGAGCATGGTGGCGTGCTTGGCCTTCACTGCCAGCATTTTGCATTTTGAGTTGAGTGAGGCGATTTGCTCCTGGTAACCTTTGATCTTTTGGGCAAGTTCCTATTCAAAAATACAAAATACATCCAGACGTTATATAGCAGTTATGGGTTACATATAAAGCTCAGTATGAAGGACAAGCAGATATCAGGATATTATTGAATCAAAAGAACAAATACAGCAGTGAATACAGCACAAGTTCACACAGTAGGCTCCTGTTTTTCTTAAGAAGAAAGACGGGCAAAGTGAAAGAGTTAAAGTATTGTACTTCATGGTGTAGGATCTGGGCTTGCAGTTCCTGGATGTTGTTGGTGGGGATTGGTCGGTCCTGAATGACCCGGTGCGCTTCCTCTATCAGCCCCTGTAGATCTCTGACTTCCTGTTCATACTGCTCGTACTGCACCACTGCCTCCTGAAAAAAGTGAAGTGAAAGTTTTAATATTACATGATTCGTTAAATCTCAGAATGTAAAAAGAGTCAACCTTTCAAATCCAGCGCGTATTAAAAATTGAAAGAAACTTTGGTTACAAACTTTGAGAGGACTCAAAATACACCTTAAAGGTGTCAAGTAACTTTCTACCAGTATCCAGCATTGTTGCATATTTTCTGTGAATACAGTGTTGACGTTATTGCGCTGCAGCAGTAGTGTCCCCCTGTACCTGTAAGATGTTGCACTGCTGAATGGCTACATGCTGCAAGTGACTGGCTTCTTGCTGCAGGCGCAGAGCTGTGCGACAGATAGCAAGGTTAGGCATCACCTCCTCTGGGACCTGCAGCGCACTCTGACACAGCTGCACGGCCTGAACCTGCTGCTTGAAGCTCTCCATATCTGCCAGCAGACGCTGTAAAAATGTAAAGTTAATATTGCATGAAAATGTTTAAAATACACAAGATGAAAAGTGAACATTTGAGGCTCTTTATTAACAATAAATAAATAAAAGGCATTCATGTTTTCTGGTTACCTGTCTCTGAGCCAGCTGTTCTTTGAGGCTCTGGCGTGCCAACTCTGGTGAAGTCAGTGTAGCTTGGACCTGCTCCAGAGCAACATGGAGGGCCTTCACTTCATACTCCAGGGCTTCCATACTCTGAAGACAGACGTAAGATAATTTTCACAAAGTGCTACGAGTATTAATGCTCCTTTGGGTAAATTCTACTAGTAAAACATGATTTTAAACTAAAATAGAGATGATCAAAAATCTTAACAAGTGAAACAAAAACAAAATCTTTTATTTTTCTGTACCTTGTCTGCATCCTGCAGACTCTGCAGTCGTGTCTTGATGCTTTGCTGAAGCTCCTCAGTGTGTCGACTGAGCTCACAAACCTGCTGGCTCATAGACTCGACCTGCAGCACCTCAGACAGAAGCTCTACTTTCTCTGCCATGGATTCAAGGTCTCCGTGCAGCTCTCGAGACTCACGCAGGACAGCCTGAGTACAGAAAGAGAAAGGTTAGTGGTACGGTGTCCAGAGGGTCACAGGATTGTTCCGTACAACAGCTAACTTTGCCATAGACAAAAAAACTGAACCCATTTATGACTAATAGCACTAATAACACTTTAAAAAACACGCCAGCTCACCTGGTACATCCGTATCTGTTCCTGCAGATGAACAGAGGAGTTCCAGATGATGTTTGCCCTCACCAGGCTTTTGGCTTTTTCTGACCACCTCACAATGAAGTCCAGCATCTCATTATACTCATCTAAATAACAGACAGCCTGAAAAGCCACAATAAGAAAAATTAAAATCTCTTTACCTTTATTACTATGTTGGACTTATATAACTTATTGTTATGGAGGCAACCTGAACAAACAAACCTTTTTGAGCCAGTTGTTTCTACAGTCTGCCAGTCTTGATGTGTGATGATGCATTTCTGACAGCTTGCTGATGGCATCACTTAGCTGTTTGGCCAGCAGGGGGTTTCTGCGGCCAAACTCTTGTACAGCTGCATCGAGCTCTGCGAGAGTGCGACCGCAAGTATCCAAGTCTTCAAAAAGACTCTGAGAAAAAAAATCGGTGCATAAAAGTTTATATCAATTATTGTTCTCAATGAAAAAAAAGTGTCATTTCAGAGTTTCCTTTATCAACAACACATAAAATACGATCAAACACAAAGTAAGCATTCTACCTTGACCTCTTCTTTGGCGTGGTCAACATCAGGAGATTTTTCCTTAAATTTAGTGGAGATGGCTTTGAGTTTCTCTGACATGTCATGGATTCTGGAGCTGAAGTCCTCCTTTATTTCTCTGGTTTTCTGATTTTCTCTCTCCTTGGAAAGAACCTGGAAAATAGACAAGAAAAGACGTGACAGAAGTGACAAATGCTACAAATGTAACTAAAGCCCATTGATGTCTAGTTTATATTCCGGGCTGTGTGTGTTGTAGAGTACCTGATCCTCAATAGCACCCAGAGCGAGCGAGACCTCTGCTAGTTGCATGGAGATTTCTGAAGGGAGTATAGTGTAGAGGTCCAGGTACTTGCTCTGTTGTTGCTCTGCTAATTTATCCACATTCTGACGATAAGTGATCACATCTCCATGCACAACCTATGCGCAATAAAGAGAAGACCTATTTAGCCTTTTTTAGCATCAAACACTTTCACTGATATTAGCCATTAAAGAACAGAAAAATTTGGAGACTTAGTCGAGGTATAGTGTACACATGCATAGCAACAGTGTTCTTTTCAGACATAATATATTCACAAATTGGACATTTCTCTGTTTAGATGACATTTTAGATGGCAGATATACCTCAAGCTCCTGCAACAGAGAATCAATGTCTGGAGTGGGATTGAGAAGAAGTTCCCTGGTCTCCTGTATCCAGGCTTTTACAACACTAAGTTCCTTCTCCACTTCCTCTCTGTCCCTCAGCTCCTGAGCTGCCTGAGCTCTTTTGGTCCTGGACTGTGTCAAGAGGCTGAAGACAAATAGATAATTAATTCATCTTATATTCTGAACAGCAACATAGATCCAACTTCATTTTGAAGAGAACTTTTTCATCTCTGATTGCTACAGATGGACTTCTTTAAAGTTTCTCATCCTCCTACCTTTCCATTCGGTCTTGTACAGCTCTGATCTCCTTCAGACTGGGCAGCTCATCTTGTCCATTTGTTGGCGAAGGCACTTCCACATCATGCAGCAGACTGAGTGCGTACTGGCGCAGCAGCATCAGGGAGGACAGTTCCCGCTCCAAGTCTTGGCTCAACAAGTCATGCTGATCTAACAGAGACTGCAGAGTGGCTTTGGAAGCCTTCTCCACGGCACTGTCAGGGAAACGACTTTGGAGCTCATCGCAGACCGCTTTAACCTTCACCATCTATATAAAGAAACATATTTATAGATATTTTCTACTGCAAATCTTTATTTTTCCATACTTCGCAATACATTATTTCTCCCCATTGGTCGCAGTGTACCTTCTCTCTGAAAGTCCTCCATTCCTGTGCGGTGTCCTCAAGTACTCTCTCCTGTCCCCGTGCTACACTGCGTAATCGTGTCCACCGCTGCCACACAGTGGTCATGGAGCGACTGATGGTGGCCTTGCTGGCATCACTCCCCACCAGCTCCAGCTGAGCTGCCTGTTCCTCTAAACCACTCAGCTTCTCTTGGAAGCCATTCACCAGAGATACAAGGGACTGAAAAAATTGAAAGAATGTCAGCAGCATGAAGCATTAACAGAAGCACCACCTATTGAATAAAATAATATCATAGGCTATCATACTCTGTGACTGCCTAGCTTGTCTTCAGCCTCTTGGCTTGTGGCTGCCTTTGCAGTAGAAAATTCAGTCAGTTTCTTTTCAGCCTCATTCATAAGCTCAATGACAGTCTGCCTTGCTTCCTGGTATGACTTCCACTGGGCCACACAGCTGAGAAATACAGAATATATTCAAGTATAAAGTACCACTATAAAACACCAACAATAAACTGCAGATAAAGGGCAGATTGCATGATCAGACTCTTTTCTTATTACCTGTGAAGGACTTCCTGGTGACACTGGAGCTGATCTCGAACCTCCACGCCTCTCTGCTTTGCCGACTCCACACTCACCCGTAGCTGCTCTTTAGCTGTAGGGTTGACCAGTTTCTCCAGCTGAGGAAGGAGGGTTTGCAGTTCCTCTAGGTGGATGAGAAACTCCTGCTCTGTGGCCATGATATCCGCCTGCTGCCTCAGACACTCTTCATAGTTCTCCACATCCACACCCAAGCTAGCTTGCTGCAGGAAAGATACGGCATCTTCCAGCCACTCGCACGCTGCTTGCATCCTGAAGTGGTATTTCTGACACAACACCAAGGCTTCCTCCAGAGTAATCTTAATTTTAAAAAATCAAATGAGAAAAAAAATGAAAAGGAAATGTCGATCTAATTCACTGAACAGCTAACAACTTTAAAAATGAAACATTTCCATTCACTGAAGATGTTCCCACCTGTTTGGCAGTCAGTGCCTTCTGAACATCTGCCTGTAGCTTTGCCATTTCTTCAAGACTTGTATCTACATGGGCTGGGACAAGCTCATTGGCACTGATAAACTCCTGTTTTTCCCTGCTACTGAGAGCAGCCACAATTCTCAGTCTGGACTGCACTTCTTCTTGCATGATTTGCTGCTTCCTGATCTCCTCCTGGACCTTCTCCACCCTGACATCCACAATCACAGCACAGTCCAGATCATCCCTGACTTGCTGCAGCCAGTCCAGGGTCCTTTTCATCTCTGTCTCAAAGTCTTTGCTTTGGATAAACCTGTTCTCACATTCTTCAATCAGCTCCCCTACTGCAGCTTGTAAGGATCGCAGCTCCTCTTGCCAGAGCACCACTTGCTCTTTCGAGGCATCATGGGCTGCTTGGTCCACACGAGGAGCAAGAGTGTCCATCTGCTCCATGAGTCTTGACAAATGAGAGTTGGCGCTCTGGAGACTCCCTGCCAGAGCGTGGTAGTTCTTTAGCCTCTCCTCAGCGGACTGCGTTTCTGCATTCACTTTAACCAGCTGCTCTTTTGTGGCCTTTAACTCAGAGTCAACCTGCATAGCCATCGCCTTGTGGTCCTCAAATGATTCCAAGGTTTCGTCCAGATGCTCCACTTTCTGTTCCACCAACCTCTTCAGTCCATTGTACAGGCTCACGAGCTGGGTCATTTCCTCCGGGCGCCACGGCTGGCCAGTGCTACGAAATCCCTCTTTCTTCTGGTTCAGTTCACTCACTGCTAGACCCAGGTTGCTCAGATCTTTCTGAATTGCTTTGTAATCACTCTGCAGGCTGACGACTTCTTCTGTTTGCAAGCCTACAGGCTGAGTCCCCAGATTATTATACTGTTCCTCAAGTTCTTTCAGTGCTTTGTGAGTGATATCTATGAAAGACTTGTACTCATTCCTTGTAATAATGGCCTGCTGGATTTTCTCCTGTTTCTCTTTGGCTAGTGCTAATATGCTGTTATACTGCTGAGGAAGGTTGTTAAGTTTTTCATCTAAATAGCAGTGGTCAACTTCATTCAGAGTCGGCAATATTTCCTGGCCAGCTCTTTGTACAATTAGGAGGAGGTTCTCATACTCAATTGCCTGCTCAACTATTTGTTGATACTTCAGCAACTGTGCTTCCAGTTCAGCGTCTCCAACCATCAGGTTTATTTCAGGAAAGGTGACTATATCAGCTTGCTTCAACCACTGGCATATTTTCTCTAAATCAACCTTGAAATACTTCCTAGAGATAAGCACTTTTTCAAGTTCTTGAAGTTTCTGGCCACATCTATGAAGGGTTTTGTCAAAGATACTTTGCAGCTCCTGCAGCTTTGTGAGAATCTCATTCCTTTCTTCCTCACTCGCATCCCTCATCAGGTCTCTCCCCTGAGACCAGAGGGATGTCAGCTCGCTCTGGTAGGCCTTCAGACTGCTCTGGATGTTGCGACAGGTTCTGACCTGCTTGGCTAGGTCATCAGGTAACAAAGCAATGTACTCCTCTGCCTGAGCCTTCTTCTCATTCTGCTGGACCCAGGAGATGGACTGACTTACAGCCATCAGGAACTGTGTCCTCTCAGTAAAAGCTTTGCTGAGGTGTTTTCTTCGCTGCGTCACCTTCACGCTTAAAGATTCTACCTCAGATTGTGTGTCGGAAATCAGCTGCTGCAGATGCTGTCGTTCACTGAGGCCCAGCCGCGCTAACACCCTGTCAGCGTCGGCCATGGCCTGAGCCAGGAGGAGCTGCTTCGCCTCCAACTCACTGCAGATGCTCAGGTGATCAAAGAGAAAGCTCTGAGCTAGCTCAGGAGGAGGACTCATTTTCATGGCCTCAGACAGGGCAGGCTGCTGCTCTTCAGCCCAATCTCGAGCCTCTTTCAGACGGGCCTCCACTTGATGCATATCCTCTAGGGTCACGACTGAGTCTTGGATTTTTCTTTCAATTAGGTTTTGCATCTGAGACCACCGCTGCTCAAAGTGGCTGATCTGCTCTTTAACCAGCTCTTTGTCATCCAAGTTCAAATGCTGGATGACTTTCTGTTTCTGATCCTTGAGGTCCTCAAGAGTGCCTTTTTGCTCTTCAAGAGTTATTGCAAGCTTCCTCAAGGCCTCCAAATGCTGAGATGAACTTTCAGCATCCGTTCTGTGAACACACACACACACAAAAACATTTCCTCAAATTTGTGGACACATAAAGATGACATTTTGATTTTGATTACGGAGCTGAAATTCAACTCTAGGAAAAAAACCTCTATTTATGATGAACAATTATTCTTGACAGTTTCTGCCCAGAGGACAACATTTACCTCCCAAGTTAAATGTATTTTAATTTTCAAAAGCTATGTTATTCCTGAATTGAAGTATAGTTCATATAAAAACACACCTGGCCAAATTGTCCCACTCTTTGGACACCTGTTCAAACAGCACCTCCACTGCAGCGATGCACTCATGGTATTCTTTAGACCTCTGCAGATCTTCCTCTCTCTGGCTCTGGAGCTTGTTGGCCTGGTGACAGAGCTCGAGCCAGGAATGGCTCAGACGGTCAAGCTCTGCATGCTCTGGAGACTCTTGGGTGCCTGTCAATCTGCTCACAGTCTCAGTCATCTTGGTCAGGATACTCTGTTTGGACTGAAGTTGCTGGCTGCATTCCTGAGTGAGTATAGGGGATGGTCACCGGAAATACTTCCAAATACCAAGCAGATCTCACTTTAATCCCATCAAAAACCAGGCCACAAATGTTGCAATCACAAGGGAACAGATCAAGACTCACTGTGTTGTATGGTTAAAAAGCAAGTGAAAATATACAGTAAAACCTAATTTAGAAATATAAGTGCAGAAGCAAGGGATACTTGATAGTTATTATTGAAAAAGAGTAAACCTATCTGTGCATTAATGAAGGACTGATGATTATGATGGTGTATCCTACCTTGGCTTGTGACAGCATGTTTTGTGCTATCTTGGTCTCCAGCTCTGCTGGCCTTCTGGAGAGGCTGAGAAGCTGCTGCTCCATGTCCTGGAACAGGCTGGTTAGGTCTTGCTTCTGTTCCTTGATCTCTCTCCAGCCCTCTGAAAGCTCTTGAGCACTGGACATCCGTTCCTCTATCTGCACAAACACATGGTAAATCTTTCTACGGTCAGTACAATACTTGCAAGATGATTCATTTTAAAGTGTATATCTGTCTGCACTAGCACACTGCATGCCTTATTAAAGCATATACTGAGTTATTGCTTAATTAACAGCCAACTTGCTTTAGTACGCTACAATATTTTGCACTTGGTCTGAAGTTCTGTCAACATACCAAAAAAATTCTGTTTTATCCATCTTATTGCAAAATAGAGTGACTATTACCTATATTATGATTATATAGCCACACTTTATATCCACTTTTATGTTGCAACATGAGGTAAAAAAGATACCGACCGTGAGTTTGACTTGCTGGACCTCCGCAGCTGTCACTCTTACGGCGTCATCGGACAGGTCACACACAGAGCAAACCAGGTCTAGGTAAGTGCTGGCCTGCTCCTGAAGTGCTCTGTAGTGCTTCACCTGTGTTTGCAAAAGTAATAATCAAAATAAGTTATAGAAAAATAACTGAAAGACTGAAAAACTGTGCAGTGCTAAATACCTGCTTCAGTGCTTCCTGCAGACCAGATGGTCCCTGATCATTGAGCTGAAGCTCCTCTTGTACAGTAGAGAGCCACGTTTGACACTGCTGCAATGTGTCCTGGTGATTAACATGTTTCTGCAGTTCACGATCCAGACTCTGGTAGACCTGTGGAATATGTTTTGCATTACATACTTTATCCTTCAGTTTTGATTTGCTTTCCTTTTTTTTATTTTTTTTTTTTATTACAAAACACTCCAGAAACAAAAGAGTATTGTCTTCGTCTTCAATTACTCACACGTTGGGCAGTACTGCAGATGGCGGAGTAGCTATCACTGGTTCCCTGTATGTGAGTCTGGACCTGCTGACTGATCTTGGTTTGAACTTGGTCTGTACAACTGGCAACAAGACCTTCTCCCTTCTGCTTCAAGCTGGCGAGACGCTCCTCAAAACTGGCTATTTCCTCCATTATAGCCTAAAAATGATGACACAAGAGCAAAACTGTTGAATTAAGGAAAGGCAGAGCTAACTTTGGACTATTACTTTAAACTGTAACATCAATGCTTTAAAACTTTGAACAAGAAATATGAAGTTGATTACTTTGTGTCTGGCAAGCTGTTGAGTGGCCATCTCCATACTGCTGGTCTGCATGGAGTCTGAGGTCACCAGCCTACTGGACATCTGCAGAAGCCACTTCTCAGCTTCCTGCAGCTCACTGTTGTAATCCTCATGTTCTTTCACCCACTCCACAAGGTTCTGGACCTGTGCCTGAAACACAACAAAAAGCATTTCTGTGTATTTTTTTTTAATTACACATGAAAAAGTATAGGCTTTGGACCAAAGTTTGTCTTTTTTAATGTTTGCTTATATATTATAATAAAAAAAAGCATAAGCAATGATTAAAATGTAGGATATTGGACCTATTTCACACCCTTCATTCCAAGGTATATTAGTAATATCTGAGTAGGAAACAGTTAAAACTACCTTAGCAGCCAAGCACAGATCCTGGTAATCAGCCTGCAACCTTTTCATGTTTTCGCTGATAGTTGGATCGTTTACTGTATCAAGCAGTGCCTCTCCTTTCTCAATGACAGATTTCACTGCTGACTCATGAGACTGGACTGTCTGCTGGATGGTCTGCGTGCATAACGAGGAGGAAACATATTGCATGTAAATCAAGCAGTTGTCTCTTTCTCTTTCAAGTTCATTCTCTCACTGGTGCAAAGCTAAAAAGGATTCAGCGGTATGAAGTTACCTTGTACTTTGCCAGCTGAGCCTTCTTCTGGTAAAGTTCAGCTTTAGGCTCTACATTTGATGCTAAAAGGTTTTTGGTCTCCATCACCCACTGGGCCTGGGCCTTGTACTTATCCATAAAGTCTTTGGAGAGGGAGATGCACTTCTCAAGGGAGCTATGCTCTGTGCGCAGAGCTGCCATAAGTTCCTCAAGCTGAAAAAGTCGAGTGTCCACCTCCTCTTTGAGCTGCTCAGCTTCAGGCTCTTCCAAGAACGCCATTGCTCGCTCTGTCTTCTCCCTCATTGCCTTTAAGTAAATGTGACCCTGCTCCATGTCAGCCTGAAGAGCCTGAAATGACATGGGCTAGCATGAGTGATCGATGTCACTAGTGTGACATAATACTTCCAGCCCAAATAGGCAAAACAAACAAATTCATATCTGTAGTAGGTCTAATCCTGTGAACGTCTTTATAGATATTATAAGCAGAAGAGATGCTATTTAATAAACTATACCTCTAGTTTCTTCATCTTTCTCTCCATGGCAAAGCGGTCCACTATATCAACACTTATAGCCACAGTGCTGAAGTTATTCTGAGCTGTGCTGAGCCAGTCTGAGAAGGTCGTGAAAACACACTGCGCCTCTTCGATGCAAGACACCTCTTCCTGGAGCTGTTTGATAGTCTCCTGCAAAGAAAAAAAGAAGTAAACATAACAAAGAAAAAGTTACAGAGGAGGCAAAAGCTTAGGGTAGCTTAAACTGATCAAATCTTACAATTATTAGTCTAAATATAAATTCACAATGTCAATAAAGGCATATTAATATTTGTAGTTCCAGTGACGTTGTGTTCAAAATCACTTTACCAGTAAATGCAGAAGCAGGGCGTGGTAGCGGGCTGTGATCTGCGTGGCTCTGGTACTGATCCTGCTGCTAATATGTGTCTCATCGAGAACCTGCTGAGCCAAAAGACTCAGGCCCTCCATTTCTTCTTGATAAACCAGCACTTCCTCCTGCCAGCTCTAATTAAAGAAACATGCTATTAATGTCAGGACCAGACTTGGATAATTAGATTTTATTATATTCATTACTTGACTGCAGAGCAAATTAATTTCTTCAACATTCAGCCATGAAAACTTGAAAAACTAAATGACCTGATAGAGGAGACAATGCAGAGTGATGAGTGAGACAATAATATGAGCAACTAATTATTTACAAATAACACTGCAGATCTGTACAGCCCGGAAAAGACTGTCACGAGTGTACCTTTTGTGTATACTACACTAACCTTTATGAGCTGAAGCTGAGCATCTTTAGTGGCACGGTCGGATCGCCGATGACTACGCAGTTGTGCTTTGGTCTCCATGCCCTTTAGCCAGCTGTCAAGACGCTGGAACTTCTGCTCCATCTGCCGAAGTTTGGCTAGAGCACTGTTGAGCTGGGCTCGGGTGTCTGATAGCCGGCCCTGGTAAAGCCGCCACTCCTGCTCAAGCGTTTCTAGAGCTCTGTCTTCTAGCTGAGGCAAGCCCCAGGGAATGACCAGCTCTCGACTCACCAGTAGAGTGTTTAGTAAAGCCTGACCCTCTGTGCAGTGAAGCTGTAGTTCCTGTAATTATATAAACGCTTGCTTTCACATAATATACTCCATGCTAGTGTTTTCTAACCATTTAATCCGTATTGAGTTATAATTTCCACAGTAATAATTGTCGGACCTGTAGTTTTTGGAGAGTCTCTTCCAGCATATCAACGTCACCCTCCAGCTGGGTGTAGCAGCCAAGCTTCTCTTGTTCCTGTTCTAGCCACTCTTCAAATGCATGAAGGCCCCGCTGATACTCTTGGTGGGCTTTCACCAGCTCCTCAGCTTTGCCAACAGCCCTCTGAAGAAGTGGAGAGCGATAAAAATTCAGTGTGAGCTATTATTTTCCTTAAATTAACCCACAGATGAGTCTCACTTGTAGTTTTTTATTTAAAAAAAGCATTCTTATGCAGACTTCTTTAGGTTGATTTTTTTGTATCAAGCTGTAACACTGAAACTGAAATTCTGCATACGATTCTAGCACTGGTCAAATGTGTCGAGTTATTACCATTGCACTGTCTTTGACAGTGTTATAGCGCTCCTGCAGATCTTGGAGTTCCAGCTGAGTGACATAGTTCTCAGTGATGCTGGCACTCTTTGCTGTTATGGTGTCCAGTAGGGTGTTATGGGTGAGCACTTCCTCATACAGTAACTGAAACCCCAAAATTAACAATCCACTGAAAAAATATGCTTGTAAGACTATTAGAGCATAAGGTCAACACAATAAATTGTATATTTAGCACACAGTATGTAGTAGTTGTAATAGTAGAAGATTGCAGTGCCTTAGCTTTGCTCAGATTTGCAGTTTTATCTCTCATCTCTGGGCACTGTTTATCAGCAGGATCGAGACTCTCCTCAACACGCTCAATCCAAGCAACAAACTGGTGTACATCTTCCTGGTAACTGGTCCACTGAGACAGGGAGCCCTCCAATTGACTATCAATTTTAAAGATTAATATACCGTGAGACAGTGTTTGAAGCAACAGCGGTAATACGACATGAAAAAACTGAAAATACAGATGCAGCCTCAAAGTAAATCATTTACACTTTCCATGGAAATACATTTACTGAAGAATGCACTATAAAGCAACCACACAGTACTTGCCGTTACTTTTGGTAATGCACAAACCTTTTGCATTGAATAGAAGCAGAGAGCAGAGCATCCCAAGAATCCTTTAGCTCCTGTATTTGTTTTTGAACTGCAGGCACTCCCTCGGCTGAGGTGTTCCTCTGAACTGATTCTCCTCTTGTGATCAGCATCTTCAGCTGAATTTCCTTCTCCTGACGTGCAGTTAGCAAAGCCTGGTGCAAAATCCACCCATGTGCATTTATTAAAATCCTATACTGGTATTAAACGTGGTATGTTTTACTTTTGAAACCCAATAGTGACTTGGTATACCTCCAGCTTGATCATCCTGCTGTCAAGAACATTTTTGTCAGCTGTGGGAGCACAGTAAGTCTGCAACATATGGCTGGTGTCAACCACCCAGTTCTGCAGCTCTTTTAAACCTTGGGAGAAAAGCTGGTGCTCGGTGACTATCCGATCAATTCGTGATGCCTTCTCCTGCAGAACCATGAGGCAGACACAACCAGCAAGTTACCAGACAGATGGAATCCACAGCCACTTCAAACTTTCAAACTTCAAAGTGCACATGCAGATTTTGATATCTTGCAAAGATACATTTAAATTAGTTTGTATAACCTCATTTAAAAGAGCTGCAATAACAAAACAAAGGAATCAGTGTTCAGTTAGGTGAGTTAGTACCATCACAGTTATCATCTGTCAAACATTATTAAGTCAGAGCTCTGTCCAGTCTAGTTCCTCTGTCTTCTCTCCACGCCTACCCCAGAAATGCCCCAGTGCACAAGCAGTTTGGTAAGCATTACTTTACCTTTGTCAGGTTGGTTAAAGCTAGGTACTGAGCAGAGAGCTGTGACACACGGTGCACAAAACCCTTGCCGGCAGCGTGTTCGTCCCACAACAGCTTGGCCTTCTCTTTCAGCCTGCTCAGCTGAACCTCTTGAGAGGCTAACTCCTCAAGCACAGACTGGAAAAGCACAAGCAGGTTATCAAAGACACATGCAAGCTGGCGCACAGATATTTAAGACAGTTAAATTCAGACAAACAACAAGGAGTTAGAGATGGGAACATGACAAAAAGGAAAGCGAAAGAGATATCGTGCCAGCGCTAGTCTCAGTAAAGCTCTTGGTCATGACATGCAGTCGAGCCCTCAGAAAATAGTCAGTGGACAAGTTTAAATAATGAAAAATATTATAAAAGGTCTTTTCATAAGTTAAATATATTAATTCATATAAGGACACTGTTAAAAAGACATATGAGTAGCAAAGGAGCAGAAAGTATTTGCAGTTAGCATAAGCTTTTGGCAGTGCATCTAAAGTGAAGAGCAGCAACGCTTTAACTCTGTAACTTAGCTGGAAGTTAGTTAGGTTCACACTTAAACTGAGTGGCATAAATGGGTGTTCCAAGTCTGGTTGATTTTGAACATTAGTACCTGTAGCTTGTGAAGCTCCAACTTCTTGGCTGTGAGATCATGAAGTCTTGTGCTGCTCTCCTGTACAGCCAGCTCTGTGACGTTTAGGAAGTCCTGAACAGGTTCTGCACTCGCCTCAAAGTCCTTCATCTGTGACACGAGATTCTGAAACACACAGGCAGACTGCTGCATCACTTGGCATAAATCTGATTTCTACACTGACGGTTTTAGGGAATAAGATGGCCCCAGTTAATGACAAGGGGTGTTTGAATGCTCACTTGCAGACATGTCTCTCTGTTGTGCAGACTGGACATCATGTTCTTCCAGTCCTCTCTGGCAGTGTTCATTTTAGCCCGAACTGCATCAACTTTATCTTTAGCTGTGACACTAGAGACAAGCTCACCGTTCACAACCACAGCATTCAGCTTTGACTGACCTTGCTCCCTATCAGTTAGAAACTCCTGTTAAGGAAAAAAGGAGATGAGAAGATCAATTATTAGGCGGAAATATTTGATATAGATGCTAGGTCATTTAGTTAGTTTCATTAAAGTCCTATACCTGAATTTTCTGCAAACTAGACGAGGCCTCGCTGAGATTTTGAGGTACGTCAAAGCACTTCGCCGTGTTGATCTTAGCATTGACCAACCACTGTTGGAACTCTCTGAAGGCGGAGCGGAAACCTTGTTCCAGCAGCTTCTCTTTGCCCTGGCACTCCCTGGAGGCTTGGAGACTCAGACTAGAAACAAATCATGACGAATTTAAGAATTTCTTTCTGATCGTGTCATTATTTTTGGTCAAATCTAAAATTGTTGATTGGATTGTCTTATTTTCTGTTATAGCTTTCTTGATCAATAGTTTTCAAATACATGAAAAAAATGTATCACACAGTATAGTGTCTAAAATAATGGTCTACATTGGAAAAAAACATGATTACTTTTACTTACCTATTGTATTCCTTGATGAGAGCAGACACTCTCTCTGACTGTGTTCCCATTTCTCTGGAGAATCGGCACAGATCGTTTAGTTTAGTCTTCAGACTATCAGACATGGGCTCAGCTTTGACAAGTTCCTCCAAAGTGTCCTAAATGGAAAACAAATATGAAGTTATGGACCGTCAATTAATATTAACTTATCATTGGAACCAAACTAAAGCCTAGACTTGCCTTTGCTATCTGCCAGCCCTTAACAGCTTCCTCTCCGTCATTTTTTCTCTCTGCTTGGCTCAGCCTTAGTCGCCAGTCCTGTAGCTGTCGGTTGAAGTCCTGCAGGTCCTGCTCCAGCTGTGCTGACAGGCTGCTGAACTCTTGTTCAGAGCTTGCTATCTGTGACAGTGTGGTCTCTAGACTTGCGCGTGTCTGTAGTGCTGCCCGCTCCCACTGTTCCCATGATGACAACAGGGCTGCTTCCTCTCGCTCTATAGTCTCATATCCCCCCGATCCGGTGTAGTCTCTTGCCACTGCTCCGCATCTTTGAACCCGGTTCAGCCTTTCTCTGCCTCGCTGCTTAGAGTCAAGCAACTCCTGGAAAGATCCAAAGGAATGGCAAACAAATTAATGCAAATTTCTACTAATTAAATCTGTAAACAGCAGCAAACTGTGCACCCGCTGGATATAACGAGAAGATATCTGTCAACTGAGAAACCTATAAACTCAGTAGTTAATGTAGCCCGCTTTTAATATTTGTTTTCAGGATAAATCCATGTGTTCATGGTCTGACAAACTAAACAGTGTATTAATTCCTTCCATCTGATTCTAATTTTTTTTCTGCCTGTAGGACTTTTTTATTAGTTTGACAGTCCCACTTCATACTTTAGAGGCTTTTACAAATAAATATAAAATAACAATTTCTTAGGTTTTAAAGGGTACAGCTGACTGGGTAACTTAATTATATTCAATTATATCTTGAATCCTTATGGTTGTCTCCCTAGTGCTTACCTGGGGAAGTTTTCAGGCTGGAATATGAGACGTGGATCACAGTGGAAAAACTAGATAACCTCAAATACTTTTTGCCTTAAATATTAAGCAATTATGATTATTAAGCTTCCTCACCTGCACTTTGGAGAGCTTTCTTTTAATGCAAACTGAGTCTCCTGACAGGTCAGACCAGCGCTGGAGTTCCTCTTTTGCTGAAATTAGCCAGTCGTTGAAGTCTCTCACAGCATCAAGATATTGCTCATGCTCAGACACGATGTTTTGCATGGACTGTACTTTACCCTTTGGGGAAAAAAAGACGATGAAAACACTGTCAGTTATGAATGAGTCAGCTTCCTGGATGCAGCTTCTGTTTAGCTGTACTGTTTTCCTGTATTGATGATCAATAATTCAGTAATTATTTGTAGGCACCATTTAGCCTATGCCTGAAGTTAAATCACCTTGACAACAGCCGAGATATCAGCAAAGTGTGCATTGAGCTCTGCCCTTGACTCTGGTCCAAAAATCTGATCACCAGTTTTTTCATGCAACTCCACCGCCTTGTCTGTTAGGCGTGACAGGACCGTTGCATGAGCGTCCACGTCAGCCTGGATGGCTCTGAGGCGCTCAAGTAAAGCCGACTTCTCTTTGAGGCCTGGCTGCTGAGGCAGAGTCATCCCCACCTCTTGCTCCACTGACTCCATCCACTGCTGCAGCTGGCTTTTATTTTCCTGATAGCTGGTCCACTGAGCCACTGTCCACTCCAGACGACTATAGAAAATGACAAAATTCCATCACGTAATGTAGATAATGTAACTTTTATCAGATGCCGTGTAGAGGACACGTTTCCTACCTGTGACAACTCATAGATGTCATTAACATATTAGCCCAGGCATCCTTCAGGCTCTGGAGCTGCAGACAAATAGCTTCTTGCCCTTCCATTCTGTTGTGCTTTAGAACCTGTTCACCTTTTCCTACTGTCATGTTGAGCTTCACCTCACCTTCACCCTTCATTAGCAGGATATCCTGAACATATGAGAAAACAGTAAGGAAGATCTGTGAGCCACCTATGAGATTGCTTATGCACTTCAAAATGTGCCCAGACAACACCGTGAACCAAATAACTGCATTTCTGGTACACATTATTTACTGACCTGTACAAGGCCTAGTCTTTTTTCCAGAGTCTCTTTATTGCCAACTGTGCTGTTGAGTGAAGCCAGGCGCTCCTGGACACCATTGAGCCAGGTCCAGGTAGCCTGTAGTGTCTCTTCAAAGGCCTGTTGCTCTTGTAAAGTGAGCTGGCAACTGCGCAGCCTCTCTCTCACACGCCTCAGCAAGGCCTGGTGTTGTGATTGAAGCTGAGCAGAAACTCTTGTCTCACTTCCATCACCTCGCCCACCTTCATTAAGTGCCTGCCCCTCTTGACAGAGACGCTCAAATGAATCCCTGCATGTAGGAAGGCAGAATGTTTAATTGCTTTGAATCTTTTGGGCACATTCATAAACAATGATAATACACTAAACAGTCTTTCCTTGGCAAATAAACGCGTATATTTAGCACCTTTCTTTGAGCACTTCCTGCTGGTATTCCTCCACTTGTTCCAGGACAGCCTTTTCAGGACCACGTTGCTGGGCTTCAAGCAGATCGGTGGTCATTTTCTTTTCCATGTGTTCCAACCACCATCTGAGCTTCTTAAGGCGACCCTCAAATCTACAAGGAAATCAAAATGCCTCGCTTATAAATGGTGGGCTTACAAAGGGCTTTACAGATGCAGTTCAGCAGAGGTGCTCACCCTTTCATAAGAGATGCACTGTCTTCCAGGATCTGTTGGTTCTGTCTGCACTGCTCCACAAAGCTGTCCCAGTCCTGCTGGATAGATGAAAGATGCTGCTGGACCTGCCCAGCGCTGGCTTTGGGAAGATGAAGTAGGAGCTTCTCTCCTTCCTCACAGACCTGAGTCAGACGTACCTCACCCTCCTCCACACGATCCATGGCACCCTGATAGATAATCCACAACACTTTTAGTTTCGAACTCCTTCACATGTGAATCATACCACCACACGGGCAGCATCCAGAGCCAGAGGAAAGACATTATGCTTTTAACCACAGATACTGCACATACAACCCCTTCCTGTGAATGCTATATCATTTAAATGATCAAGTAAAACATCATTGTAACATCCTCTAAAAACACTTCTCTGGCTGCTAGTCAATGCCAAAACTTATGAATACAAGTGGCAATTTTGTATTTGATCACATCTTGAATCAGTGACACTAACCTATGATTTTTACCTATTCAATAGCTTTAAAGTCTTCACTATATAATTACTAATGTCGACAAATATAGTCACAACTACAACATGGTAATTCTAGTTTTTCATTTCAAAGATTAAAGATTATTTACTGTAGTGGTAGTAGTAGCTGTACCTTTAGTTTCTGCAGTTTGCGTTCCACAATTTGAGTGTCTCCTGATCGGTCAGAGCATTCTTTCACTATCTCCCTCTGCTCTGAAAGCCAGCGATGAAACTCCTGAACTAGGTCTGAGGAATTGGGGGGTAAAGAGAATTAATATCAGGTGTAGACTTAGACAGAATCAAATACAACACAATTAATAATTTTCTTCCTCAAGATTAAAGTTTACACAGAGCATGGATTCCCATTAAAACACTGTATATCTGTACATTTTTATCCAGCCAGCCTTCTTACCATTGAACTGCTGCTGAAGACCGTTCTGCAGTGAGGCAAGTGTCCTTGCAGAAAGCTGGTTTGCAGACTCATAAGTCTTGATAAGATCAGTGAGAGCTGAACCCAAACCAGCCAGCTCCTCAGATGGATATTTTCTGCACAACGTGTTGAGGCTTTCTCTGGTGGAGTCGATACTCCCTTGCTGATTTTGCAGCTCCTTCTGGAGGTCCTAAAAAACACGTTAAAAATATATTTTTGATTATCAATGTAACTTCTCGTTTCTGTCTTCTTTCTCAAATTTATAGAAGCACATTGCATTCACCAATTTTTTGCAAGGACTATAATTTTAAATTGGTTATTATTTAGACTGTACCTTCACTCTGCATATGTCCTCAGGATCTGATCCAGTTGGAGAAGAAACTAAAGAATCTTCCATACTTTTTAACCATGCAGACATCTGTGAGATGTAGTCTTCAAGCTGTTTCCGTTGGGAACTGAAGTCCATGAGATTTCCCATAGCCTGCTCATGTAGCTTCTGGACAGTGCAGATCTTTTTGCGCAGGTCATTCTCCAACACCTAATGCAATCACAGTAAGGGCCTGTGGTATTTACTGAAGAAAGACCAGTTCATCTGCAGCGCTTGAGCTAATATTTATTTGTTCAGTCACACCATAAACCAGAGTCCTATTTAGTACCTGTAGTTTAGCTGGAGTCTCTTGGTTTTGACTGCACTTCTTCAACTCTGCCACTTTACTTTGCAGGGCTTCAAGTTTATGCTCCTTCTCGCCAAGTTCCACCTGTGAAGATATCGAATGAGAAAAGCATGCCATGCACAATCTCACCTACAACAACCAAACCCAGGTAAAACAAATCCTTGCCAGTTTTCCAAGACATCATATATCTTACTGTACCTTCAACTCTGTAAGCCTTGCTGATATCTTCTGGCTGTTGTTTAGGTTGTTCAGGCTTTCATTTAGCTCAATCACACTCGTGCCAGTCCAGCTCTCAATATCATCATTGATTTTACGCACATCATCCCACAGCCCCAAACACTGGTTTAGTCGATCAATGTTGTCATCCACCCTCTCAGACACCTGGGAAATGGAATGCACTTTACCATTGTTGATTAAACTGTGTGGACAGTAAACCTTAATCCACAGTAGATGAAATTTATGCTCTGTTTACATCTTACACAGAGTATAGCTTGCAAAGCTCTCTGTTAACACATAGACACAACACAGATAGAAGTCCAGTCTTTTTCTCTGATTTAAAAAAAACCCTGCAAAAACCTGAGCAGAGAACTTTATTGGTAACAACAAGGCATAACACTGATGCTTCAGAAATGAACTCTTAAAGTCAGGCTTACATCCAACCACTGGTCAACAAGTGTCTCCATATCCTTTTTCATCATTTGAGAGTCACACTCAGGGACCTTCTTTGTTTCAGTCACCAGCTGTTTTCCTTTGCTGGAAAACTGATCTAGTTCATGCTGCTTGGCAGCCAGATCCACCTTCACTGCTTCATGCTACAAATGAAGTAAAGACAGCAAAGTATTTAAGTAACACAATGTAGTCCTGAACCTCATTATAAGAAAAAGAATAGAGGCATTAACTCCTAAAAGCGATTTATATATATGTATATTTTGTTCTAACCTTGGTTAGTGACCTCCTAGTTTCCTCGTGGTCCTTCAGAACAGAGCTTATCTCAAGCAAAGGTTCAGCACTCTCAATAGTGCTGCTGAGGGAGGCTTTCATGATTTGGTATTCTCTCATAAGCTCAGTAAGGACACTGCACTGCTCCTGTCTGTCAAATGGAAATTAGTTCATTTTAACTGTAAATTAACTGGAAAATACAGTAAATTGAAGAAAAATGTGTTCAAAGACACTCAAACACACTTAAACACATGTTAGAATTAAGGGATCCCCATTGCTTTTACTTCTGTACCTCTCTGCAATGAGCCTCTTGGTGTCCTCCCATGTAGTCTCTAGCAAGCTGATTTCCCTCAGTACCTCTCCAGCCAACTCTGCATCTCTCTGAGCCAGCTGGTTGCCTTTGTCCCTCAGCCACTGCTCCTCATGCTGGTGTGACTGGAGCTCATCTTCTAGCTGATTAAAGAACCGAAGTCTGACACACAGGGGGATAATATGTATAGTTATTGACCATGTTCAGTTGTCAATTGCACCACCAACTTCACATTTGAATTACATCAGATATTGCTGTAATACTTTACCGTTGCTGTAAGCCATGCAGGCTGGGCTCTTTAAGGCTCTGGCGGTCTGCTTTTTCTTCAATATCTTCCACGGCTTTCAGAAGCTGCTCTTTCCGCTGTCTAAATGAAGTCCACAGAGCCCCCAGGGCTTCTGCTTCACTCTGCTTAGTACCAAGCAAGTTTCTCACTGCATCCAGCTCAACACTAAGGGAATCCGCCAGCATGCGACATGACTTAGGAGAACCCTCATCGGCACCAATGTGAAGATGACTTTTGCATAGACTGCTGTCCAGACTGATGGCTAGAGTCTCGAGCTGACTAATGTCTGGGACAATAGTGGTCAGCTCTTGCTGCAGCTCCTCCACTCTTCCACGGTCCCAGCTCCCAGCACTTTCGACAGTCTGTCTCAGACCCCGCAAAACTCCGGTCACCACACTGTGGGTCTGCAAAAAAGCCTCGAGCCTTTCCAGGCACTCCAACTGGAGCTCGGCTATATTCTGGGCCTCCATGTAGGGCTGCAGACAGCTGTCTGCTCTGCTTCGTAGGAGCTGTGCATCACCAGGCTCACAGAACTGACAGAGCTTCTCGGTCTGCTGCTCCAAGCTCTCTCTCACAGTGGACTGCTTCTGCAGGGCCGCCTGCATCTCCTGTAAGATGCAAGTTTTAGAGAATCAGCTGTTGCTCTGAAAGCTCAATTCCTCTGCCTATTTCCTTTAAATGATCTTGGAGAAAAGCATGTTGGTTTTGTCAGTCATAGCCTTTAAAAAGGCTATTGAATATTACATTCAGTTCAATTCATATTTAATTTAAATAGCACCAAATCACAACAACAGTTGCCTCAATGTGCTTTATATTGTATGGTAAAGACCCTACAATAATACAGAGAAAACAGAGAAAACTCTAACAATGATATAACCCCCTATAAGCAATCAATTTGGCGACAGTGGGAAGGCAAAACTCCCTTTTTAACAGGCAGAAACCTCCAGCAGAACCAGGCTCAAGGAGGGGTGTTTCGGGGTTGGGGGTCTACGTCTAAATTTAGCAAATTTTGGGTATTTTAGAGACTTGAATCCGACTTTTTCCATAATATGTCTGAAGTACATCTAAATAGTAAATTAAGGTAAAAAATAATCAGGTTAAATTTGGTTCAAAAGAACAATTTTAATAGTTTTCAAGATTACATCTTGTATTTTTTAAAAACATTTGACTGATTTGATTTCCTTTTTTTTATATGTATGTGTGGTTGTGACTTTAAGATCAAATAGACATACGCTGTCACCCTGTGGTACACAGAAAAGGTATGCATCTTATACTTCAATAAAGACAGATAGCAGCATCAATAGATATTCAGTAAATAGAAAAGTTGGCATGGTGGTAAAATGGTAAGCAGTGTTGCCTCACAGCAAGAACAGTTTGAGTCCTTGTCTTTTGATTAACCAGGAGTTAGAGATAAAGTGATGTATTTATGTGTCTTAAAGGGTGGCTTAACAATGTTTAGGTAAACCTGTCTTTTCAGCATGTCTTTGCCACGGGTGTATTAGGCGTGCAAATGTAAGAAAAACATTTCAGTTCTTACCTTTACTTGTGTTGCAGCAGGCTGCAGTTTGCCGATATTTATTTGAGGAGATGAGTGCAGATTTGAGAGCATGTTCTCACTCCATTGGCAGAATTTAAGCAAGGCCTGGCCAAACTGCTCTACCAGTGAAAGGTGGCTCTGAAGCTCCGAGATTCTGGAGTAGAAAAAGGCTCCATGGTAACTCCACAATTTAGTTAGTGCAAGACAAGCTTTAAAATTTAATTTGCATTCAGACTATTTCATTGTACCTTTGAGGGAGAACTTCATTTTGGACATGCAATCTCCTCTGCAGGGTTTCAAGCTCATCTTTCAGCTGACTAACTCTCTCTCTCTCTGCAGTGGGATACAACGATGTCCCCAGAGACGCCAGTTCAGCATGAGCCCTCTCAAGGGACTGAACCTCAGAGTGCAAGGCCTGCAAGGAAAAAAAAATTCATCCATGTTGTTACATTAATATATTATTAATTGAATTCTGTTTCATAGTTAAACTGTGTCTGTATAAATTGTACCTGCAAATCCTGTATCTCGCTGCGTAGCTTGGCTTTATCAGCTGACAGGAATGGACTTTCTGGTTTGGACGCAGATTCACTTCTCTCCAAGCAGGAAACAAAGTTTGAATGCTGCTTCTCATACCTGAAGGACATCAGAAACACTGAAATTGTAAGATTTATTTACAGAGTTGAGTGCACTTTGCTTGAAAGGGAGACACGGCTCTGTTTTGTCTATTGTCCATATCAAATGTAACTATCAGCATTTCTTAATTTTATCCTAAAGCTTTTAAAATTACTATGCTACATAATCCATACTTTTGCCAAAGGGAGAGCAGGTTTTCCAAAGTGCTCTGTTTGTCCTTTGCTTCCTGTACATGCTGGTCATAGGTGGTGTTTAGCTCTGTCACAGTCCGCTCTGCTTGCTCTTTGTCACTCAGTCGACGGGCGCCAGCCGACAGCGACAGCAAGGTTCCTTTCAGCCGTTCCAGACACTGACAGGCATCCTGGAGAATAATAACACATGGCAGTGACCAACAAAGCCTCAACCTGCACTCTAGTACCATTACTGGTATTTAAAGTTAACTCATAAAATGAGCAATTGTAGAAAGAAATTAATACCATGTGGTTTTGAAGGGCTTTGTAGGTCTCTGATGAGGAGGTGCAGGATTTGATAGGATGCTCCAGCTTTGTATACAGCTCACTAAGAGATGCTTGTACCTGACAGAAAATTAGGACCCGATTAACTCCATTAATTATTATCTCTCTAATCTTTTCTATATACCATAGTGCAGCAGTATCAGTCAGTGAATATATACCTCCTCTAGGCTCATTTTAAACTTCTGCTGGTGAGAAGAGCTTTCCTCCAGCTGTCCATCAAGCTGCTGGACGCTCTCCTTCAGCTCCTCCCAGTACCTGCCGATTTGGGTCAGACGAGCCTTGATGCGAGCCGCCTCTCCCGAAGACACAAACTGAGCCAGCGCCTGGGAGTCTGTCTCCAGCTGAGAAAGGACCTCCGCTCGAGACTGAAGTTCTGCCGCAACAGCCTGAAAAAGCAAGACAATTAAACTGTAATAAAGTCCAAATAAGATCTTTATGACTCAGTCAGTGTTACTCAATCTAAAAAGAGGTCATGCCCACAATTAAATCACCAGTAGTTACTGTTTATTTTTCAGTAAGGACTAATTAGGAAGGAAACTCTTTGTTGGGCTAGAAGTTGTTAAAAACAGTCAGACAGAATAAGGCATTCATCTTTATAATTCCAAATTAATAATAAATAGACGATGTGTCCCTTTTATTAAAGGTAATAAGTGACTAGTTAATGGCGATACATGCATGAATGTGAGTCATCAGACCACAATCTATTTCTATTGTCTCATCATTCAGATCTGATGTGTGTATCCTCAAATGTAGTAATCTTCTATCTAATGTGTATTTGACACACTTATATGATAGCCAGCATATAGTTTATCAAGATTTCCGACCCCATCTTGCCATCACAATTTGGCCCCTTGTTAAAGTTGTTAGGATATTTAACCTCTGTCATTACTAAACTGTTCAAGTGTTACCCGATATATCCCAACAGCCAATATTTTCTCTGGGGTTTTGTGCCTTAAATGACCATCTTCCAAATTTTCAGGAAATATAAGTTTCACCCTCAAGGCAAATTTGTCAAAACTGTGACAGCTTGAGGAAGTCAGATACAAACCACAGACTTCATGTTTAGCTCTTTTTCTCATATGTGTTAAAGACAGGGGTTTGCTGTGGGTGTCAATGAGAGAGACAGGCTCGATGGGCAAAGCAATATTGCACTGTTGCTTCCAATGGCCTCTTCAGACAGCCTTATTGATTTTAACTTTAATGTCTTGGCTTTGTGGTTATTGCTTGCTGGCTAATATTACTTTTTAACATGGTTTTAAAGCGTTGGAGCGTTATAATACACACTACTGTACCTTGACTGTGTCGATCTGTTCCTCCAGAGGCAAAGTAGAAGACTTCATTGCATCCAGCTGTTTTTCCTTTTCAGATATCCATAAGGAAAAAGCTTCAAATCCAGCTCCAAACTGATCCCACTGATCTTTCATTTCTTCCAGATTCTTGACACTGGGGGAGTAAAAATGATAAATAATATAAGTTTTAGCTGCAAGCAATGCCTGATATTCATGATAGGTGTAAGACAGCTACATTTACTACTGCACATGTCAGTCAGCACACTCTTAAATGCTCCAATTTGTGTGTGTGTGCGTATGTGTGTTTCCGAACAAAATAAAAGCTTTAATTAATGAATCAACAACTTTCTTACTCTTTTTTCAGCCCAGACTCTACTTTATCCACTTGTTCGCTGAGAGAACGGGCTTGCTGTAAAAGCAGAGTCTTGTTTTTGGGGCCCAGCTGGATTTCTGCTGATCTCTTCAGCAACGTGTTCATATGTAGGGCCTTTGCTTCACATTGCTTCAGCAGCACCTGCTCACAAAATGGCAACATTTAGTATAGTTTTCTACAGTATTTATCTAACCCATACCTTTCAGTTTAAATGTTAAGAGTCAACCAAAAGATATTTTTTGGTTTTGTTTATTTGTTTGGTTTTTTAACTTAAAAAAGAAGACTTACTCTGGCCTGATCGAGTTCAACTGCCAGACTTTCTGGACTGCTGAAGTTCAGGTCTCTCTCCATAGTTGAGCGTGCTTTGTTAACAAACTCATGAACTGCTTCCTGTTGGCTGTCAAACTCCTGCCAGGCTGCCAGTGTGACCTGGGAATGACAAGCGTCAAACTCATTAAGGTCAGATCAGCATTATTTTTAGATCCATTCATTGTGTTTAGTGCTGATATCAAACCTTCATATTTAAATGTTATAGCAAGATAATAATCATCACCCAGTGGCAGAAAAAACACATTAAGATCACACTAACAGAACACAATGACACAACACTATAGCAAACCTGCTCGGTATGACTATTATGTATGAAAATGACACCATAGCGTCTGCACCTATCAGCAGGAGTGATGAGTCAGCACTGCTAACACTCGACAACAACCACACCATACAAGGCAGTAACAGCACAAACTCATTGGTGTTTACATTACTGACTATCAGTATAACCGCTAGCATAAAAAAGGCAGAACTTAAATTTCTATTTCAACACTAACCCCTCATCTCAACAGCCTATAGCAGCACCATTAAGAATAACATATCTGACTGACTGCAGCGAGGCATCCTTAGAGCTGTAATGCTTCTCAAAGAACAGTACTCCATTAGAAAACACCAGTCAGACCTTTCAATCCTCTATACATAACATTTTCCTTTACTTACTTCATTCATTTATTTATACGCAGCAACACACGTTAGCTTATATAATATATAGTATAATGTAACTGTGTCAGAGTCCTGGAGAGGGTAAATAGGTAAAACAATATAAAAACACATAAAGGGGGAGCGCTGTGAAGAAAAGTAAGCTTAATAATAAAAGAGGCCTCAAACTTCACAACAACAGACACTGAACTGAACAATACCGAGGACTACAAGAGAGTACAGAGTCAGTTACAGCAGAGAGAAAATGAACAGTTTGACTAAACTTCCTACGCAATAAAGTTTACTTTGACTTTGACTTACACTTCAACAAAATAATATGAGAGCAAAGCGGTGGAGCGATAATGCGTGCTCCCACTTGGCAACCTTATGTGATACCATAACATTCATTACCATAGTTACGCAGATGATACACAGATATATGTTTCTACAGAGCCATGTGATAATGATCTACTCATCTCATTAGCACTTGACATTAACAAAATGATGACTGTAAACGCCTTAAAACAAACTGGAATTTTTTTTTAAAAATTGGCCCTAAAACCAAACCTGGTCTGCCTTTTCATGAGTTAGGGACATCACCCGACATAGTACAGCCACAAATTAAAAGTCTTGGGCTTTATTTTAGATTCTGGTTTGAACCATTATCGGTTCCATCACAAAGACATCATCCTTCCATCTTAGGAATATCGCCAAAGTACAGCCATGACTCTGAAAAACCCCTTCTCAGTAGACTGCAACTTATCTAGAACTTTATGAAATTTGAAGGTAATGAGCAAAAACAAATCATTCCAGTTTTAGCAGAGCTACATTGGCTTCCAGTTTCTTACAGAGTTAATTTTAAAATACTCTTACTTGCATATAAAATCCTTTTTTTTACTTCCTCCTCCTCCTCCCCCAAATATTTCGTAATATGGTTTTATGGGTGTAAAACCCTTGAACCTGTACTTATACTAGGTTATACAAATTGAATTGAATTAAATTGAATTAAACTGAATTGAATAATACAATTGCTAAATTGATCACTACACCAGGATTAAGCTCAGATCCTGGGAATAACTTTTCACACCATATGCTCATTTCACCAGAATTATTCAGAGCACAGTGTCACAAAAAAGAACTTTATGATTTTATTGGGTGGAGACGCATGCAGCAAAAACACAGTTTCATCCCTTTAGCCAGTGTATCAGTTTATCAATAGCTTTCGTTGCTTTCAGATCAGTCTTAAACACTGCTCACCTCAAGGCTTTGCTCCTGTGAATCCATATTCTGTTCCATTTTGCTAAGTGTGTTCTCTAAACTCTGCAGGTCCTGCTGCAGAGTCTCCCCCAATCCCTCCTCAGCCTGGAGTTGCTGGCCTCTGGTGAACAGGTGCTGAACATCCTTCCTCTTTAGTTTCAGGCGTTTTAATAGTTGCTATTGGGAAACATTAAAAAATTCTGGTTATCAGCATCAAATTCAATAAGAAAATCAAGCAAAACCAAAATCCAAAGCACAGTAATGTGGAATTATTTGTTTGGTCTAAGGATACCTGATGAACAAGCAGCATCTGTTGGGCTTCTCTAGCAGTTGAGCAGTCCAGTATTTTAGTAACCTCAGCCTGAGCTTCTTTCTGCCCCTGAAGCAGGTCTTCCAGTGTGGTTTGTACCTCTTCTCTGAATTGTACACAATCCCCAACAGCCAGCACCATCTTCTCGGCCTGATTAAAGAGATAACATGAGAGAAAAATGCAACGCTGTCACAAACAATACTTACGCTTGAATATTGCTATTGTCTGCTTCTGTTGGCTGGAAAATGTCAGTTTCATGATGTCAACTGTAACAATATTTAATAACTCATATCTTAGACTGTAGCTGATAAGAGATATTTTGATAAAATTCAGTGGTCTCACTTATATGGTCCACAGGCCAGAGCCATCCTGTCAAGACGATGACTGCACAGCATGAAAATTTATATCTTAAGATTGGAGGGAAATCATTTATAATCCCAATTTTAACTGTTTTCTGTTAAAAAGTATAATATGACTGTGATTTAGATCTACATATGAAGTATTTGTGCCTAATTTTTGAATAAATTATTGGTTTGTTAAAGACTAGTGGGTCCAACTCAAACTGGGTTGCATGTGTCAAGTTAACTAAAATCAGTTTCACACTCTTCATACTATATCTGTACTCACAGTTTATTTTTACTGTATGGTATTTTAAATGTTTTTCGCACCTTGAGAAAAAAACATGTGAGAACATCACTTACCTCTAACAGAGAAGCGAGAAGACCCTTAAAATCAGTGGAGAGCTTGCTCAGTGCACTTCCTTGCCTCTGGGCATCGCTGTCAGCACAGATTTCAATCAGTACAGCCATACGGCTTTTCAGCCAGCCAAGATTCCCCTCCTGTAGCTCTGCATCATTCCTCAGCTCCTGCACACAACAACAGAATGTGATACGACCCGTGTGGACAAGAGTCACCTGACTCGGAGTGTTTATACAGTAACATCCTCAGACACGACACTGAGCAGCCTATTAGATATCAGATGTGACACACCACAGAAGAAAATGGGAAAGGAAGTAAACAGTTTGGACTTTAAGAAGAGGACTAACTCACCGTTATGGTAGCCTTCACCGTGCCATATTTATTGGGGTCATTAGCTCGGTTTCTCAGCATCCTCAGTTGGCTTTCTTTAGATATAAGCCAACAGGAAAGTTCAGCGTATCTGTTTGACACCAAAAACAAATGTCATGAAAACCTTGACCAGCACTTTAAAATTTATACAGAAAATGAGTACTTCTCCAAATCATATATATATATATAATAAAATATCAGTTGGAGATTATGTATCGGAATTTCGGGAACGGGACCACACCTCCAAACAAGCTCTTTCCTGCTGTTATCTATATAGGTTCCACCAGTTCTGCAAGCTGTTCATTCTCGTTTACGTGCCCCTCCCTCCCTCCTTGTTTTTAATTCTTTAACGTCTTCATTTCTATTTAGTGCATGGGGATCTGCCAGGCCCGGGAGCTGTCGCCAAAGCATTCACTTTTACCTATTAAAACGCTGTCAAACCTAAAATGAGGACGTGGGCCCAGCTAGTGAAATGCACTACAGAAGCTGGGAAAGACTCCAGCACCCCGTGACCCTGATAAAGATAAGTGGAGGAGAATGGATGGATGGACATCATTTGGAATCTGTGATCTCTGCACCGAAAACTGAAAACACTCATAACTGCTACAACTGCTGTTCTTTTTCTCAAGTGAATGAAAGAATGTTAACATGATTACATCGGGTATGCCAGGAATGTGTGGCACTGCCCGACAATGACAAACACACAGCTTTATTGCTGCAGTGCCACAAAACACAAGGGTAAATTCTAAACACAGCTCAGACCTCAGTATGTAGTAGTATCAGTATGTGCGTATGTGACATTTACAGAAAGTGTTTACACTGAAAGAAATGAATCATAATGACTAATTTTATAACATTATTGCACCTTTTGTTGTACTCCTTCCATTTATCTTGGTGCTGCATTAACTTCTGGTGACTGTTCTCAATTTCCTCCCGGACCTCAGCAAAGTCCTTTCTTGCCGTCTCCAAGGTCTGGTGAGCCGGGTCACCCTCAGGGAGTTTTTGACAAAGTTCCTCCATCAGCTGCAGCCTTTTCTCACATATAGACTGGGGACCCTTTTCCCTAAAGAAGGCCTGAAGGCCATTTATATAAAGCAGAAAATGCATGTGAATCCAAGGCAAAACAAAATGCTGCTAAGCTGGGTGACAGGAAAGAGATTCAGCTCTCGACACACTGTTACTGTGCGAGGCAGTGAACTGATTCACACTGAGTTAATCAATACATGTAACCAGGCCAGCCAGCCATCTACACTGTGCTTACCCTGTGCTCCTTAATGAGCCTTTCGCTCCCCATGCTAGCCAGGTGGCGGTTTTCCCTGGTCAGCTCTGCTTGGCACTCTTGCAGTGACAACATCAGCTTGCTTCTTTCCACCTCCACCTTCAGATGCAGGAGATGAAAGGGAGCATCTGTCTGTATATCCTGAAAAAGGAGAAAGACAACAGCAAAGCTGTCAGACTCTGAGCAGCACAGTTTGTTTGCACCAACTTTTTGAAAAGCAGCAGAGAGAGTGTCAGTCATTCCAGTACATTTTAAGAATTTCTTACTATCTTATAAAAGTCATATTGAGATTGAAAACATTCTAAATTAATGGATTAAACATCCTTGACACCAACCTTCCAGTGTTTATGCAGCTTTCTAACTGTTTCCTGCAGTGACTGCTGCTCCTGCTCCGGCAAAATATCTGTCAGCTCATCACAAGCTTTCAGGAAAGTGTTCAAGACCCGCTGGTCAAGCTGTCCAAAGAATTCCTGAAAAAACCCATAACTGCTCATCATGTTTAACACTTTGCACAGACTATACTATGTTTCATTGTTGTACATGTTACTGCACTGGGATTCAAGTATACATATCATGTATACTGTCATAAACTGATATGAAAGATCTGAAACATCTGAATCTGGCAAAGTACACTCACAGTGTGTTTCTTCAGCAGCTCCTCTGGGTTGCCTCTTTCTGTCAGAAAGTTCTGTGCCATTTTAAGAACCTTCTCCAGCTCTACCCGTGACTCATCAAATCTCTTCATTAGACTGCTGTTGGCCTCCACATGTTTTCTCCACTCTGTGGACTCTTTAATCAAGTTCTAGGCACAAAAGAAGTAATTTTTAGTGCTAAAATAATTCAGTCATTGATTACAGTGGAGAAGACAGCAGGTCTTGATGTTTACCTGTGATGAGGTCTGCAGGTCTGCTACCCGTTTCTGCAGTAGACCCATATCCATATGCTCAAGGGTTTTACTGCTGTTCATTATTTTCTGGATGGTCTGGTGGTCTTTCTCTATTACTGTCAGACACTTCTTACAGCTATGTGTGAAGGTTGCCAGTTCCTGCAGTATTAAATGACAGGTAGGGTGTTAGCCATTTATGTTCATCCTGAGGGGTTTAGGCTAAAACATACATAAATCTGCTCGAAATCCAAACTACTAAAAATGCCTCAGTGTATTTCACAGTTACTCACCTGGCATTTCTGTTTAAAGTCTACTGGTCCCTCCGAGTCGGTGGTGCTGGTGATATGACTAGCCTTCTCCAGAGCTTGGTAGAAGCCTGTGATATTCTTCTCCATTTCCTCCAGTGGAGGTAAAAGCGATTGAGACTCCCGAAGCAGAGGCAAACATCTCTCCCTTATCTGATTGGAGCAGAGCATATTCATGAAATGGTAATAATATTTCATCATAAGAAACTTCATTATCCTTATGTTCAATACAGGTTATCCACTTTTAAAATTATGAGGGTTTTTTTTTAAATGTCAGTATGTAAAAACAAAATGTTCTATTAGAGTAAAAAAGCTGTTTAGCTTTTATTTTATTAATAAAAAATGGTACATTTGATGATGTAGGAAGTGGCAGTTCTTGAATTAATTTTAATAAACCATGGGTTAGAAAATCTAACAGGTTAGATCTCACAGCTTGGATTTCATTTAAAGACCTCCTTTGCTCAGGAATACAAAGTAGTGCAAAAAAGCTAATAGAGTAAGTAAGATGCAGTGGTGTTAAGCAGCAGGATTTCTACTTTAATCACACATTAAAGTAAGGCCATGTAATCTATATAGACTTGTACACACGTTACTCAGCTGCTCTTTGATTGAAGCCATCACAGTCATCATCTGTGAAACTTCCTCTTGTGGAGTGTCTTTGGTTAACAGCTGAGCTGTGCGGCTTGCTGCCTTACAGGCTGCTTCCATAGCTGGCAATTTGTGCTTGATTTCCTAGAGGAAGTTGAAAAAAATTATGATATATCATCTAATAGAGAATGCATAAGGATTTGTCTAAGTTGAGAAAGCAGATTTACCTCAACATCTTGGACAAAGGCTCTGCAATTTAGAAAAGATACTTGGATAGGAGCTGTCATCTTCTCATTGGTTGCATCCATGAACATCTTCAGTGTATTAATCCCATCTTGGTAGTCTTGCCTCAATTTATCCACCTCATCCGCTCTTGCATACTGCAAGTGAAAGAAAGGATACCACAATATTTTTGTCCAAATCGTTAAAACTTGCAGCTGTTTGGATAAAAAGTACAATTCAATATTTTTTGGTGGTGCATGTGCTATTCCAAAGTGTGTTGCATTTACATGTTTGACTTTAACAAACAGTTCCCTCCATCTCCCGTTCAGCAGAAGAAGTTGCTGCTTTAGATCCCGTGAGACCGTATCGTCACATGTCTCGATGAGAAAGTTCCCGGCATCGTTCATGTCCATGTGCTGCTGGATCCAGTGGGAGAGGTTTCTGAAAAAGTCCTGTAACAAGGAAAAATAAAAAAAAGGCAACACAACTTTAACTGTCCACTCCTTGGCCAAAGAGAAAAATATGCTTTTCTTTCTATTCATGTTTTTAAAAAAATCAACATAAATTATACATAAAATATTGTTTTTTTCTATTATCTGAATGCACTTACACGTTTGGCACTCTCCGACTGGCTGAGCATCTGCTCTGCATCCTCTAGCCAAGCCTGCAGAGCTGCCACTGTGCTGCTGTACTTCTCCCAGTTAGCGATCACCTCCTCCAGCATGCTCCGTACACTGCGCACCTCCAAAGCCAGGTTCTTCCACTGAGCTGTGGTATCACTGAGGAATTTACTCACCCCCTCTGCTTCATCAACTTTAAACAGAGAATAGAAATAGTACTTCAGTTAAACCAAAATCCGCATGGATGCCACCTGTATACAAAGCATTTGATTATGTCCGCTGATGATTTGGCCTCATGGTTGATGCTGGTGTGTTAGGTCAGAAAAATCATGCTAAAAAAGCATTCAAACTATTGTTACTGCATGCATTATGCATGATTTCATAGTTTGGGGATTTGAAAGAGAGAGAAACGAGAAGTGCAGCCCCCTATTTGCAGACAGAAATGGCTCAGGATCAGGCAAAGTTTGGACTGTTTTTGGCCTTACCTCTGTTACAGGTCTTAGACCCTGTAACGTGAAATCAACAGTAAGTCTGTTTACTAGAAGCCCAAATGAACACTTGCATATAGTATGCACAAATAAAAAAGCAGCTTATAAATAAAAAAGCAAAGAGACTTACTTGAACTGTCAGATTTAACATAAACCTCCGCAGCTTGCTTGAGACCTGTGAAGATTGTCTCATACTGCTCAAAAAATCTGTGGCCTTCAACGAATGTCTGAAACAGAAAGACAAAACACTCGTTGGTTTGATGGACACTGTGTCTTTTAAAAACCCGGACTACAATTCCTATGATTTCAACTTACAAGGTAGCTTTGCAAGAGGAGTTCAACTGAATCCCGTCGGCCATATTTAATGATCCACGACTTGAGTTTTGATTCAGCCAACATAAGAAATGCCATCAGTCGATACTTCATTTCCCAGAATTCCAGCTTAATCAAGTGAGCGTGTGATGATGTAGACACAAAGTTGAACCTGCAAATTAAACAAATGGTCTGTTATTATTTTGAAAAGTGCAAAAAAAGAAATGAAACGGCGAAGAAAAATGCACTTATCCTGACAAAGATCTTACCGTTCTGCCATATCCTGGAGCTGCTCAGGTGGGACAGGCACCCCATTCACCGATCTGTCCCTGTGGATCTGCTGAAAGGTTTGCCTGTGGGACTCCAAGCTTTTCAATACCTCCTGCAAAATTAAACAACCGCCTGTTTCTTCATACTGTCCAAAACAAAGTTAACCTCACGACACGTAAAGACTAAAAGGTAAGCTATGCTACCTTATGCTGCTCTAGTTTTCTGTGAAGTACATTGGCCGTCTCTTCATGAGCATGTTGGATGGGAATGTCCTCTCTCAGAGCCATCTCGGCTCTGTGCAGCCAGGCGCCAATCACTCCCAGAGGCCCAGGCAGGGACTTGTCCAGATGGATGTGCCAGTCCAGCAGCTGCAATTGACACTCATTAAACAAAACCACTCTACCAAAGCAAGATCCCACCGTACAGGAGGCTATGCTGGGCATAACATTTCCACATGGTCACAAGCAATCAGGCCACAAAAGAGTGTTATGCAAGTCTAGACAAGCTGTGGAGGTCTCGAGAAGTAGACCGCCCCATGAACAACATCGCCTCTGTTCCCATCTCCTCCCCCTCTGAACAAACCGCTTGCACCCCACTGAACCTTCACTGGCAACGAGTAAATAGATGAACCCTGACTGGTGTTTCTCAGAGCCTCCAGTGCATCAATCCAATCATTTTAGCCAATAAAAGAACAACAACAAATAAAACAGAATGATTATTACTAATCATCGGGTTTTATTTAATTCATGTGTGGTTAATTATCATAAATTTTCCTGTTGTCTTTGTGGCCCATAATGAATTACTCATGCAGTACAATTACCCTGGTAGACACACGATCCCAGGCCTGCTTGACCAGAGCTTGATCCACAGAGAGCTTGCCATCCTTTTGGACTGGCTGTAAGAGTGGATCTGTCTGCTTTTTCTTCATTTCATACTGGACACGGAAGTTCTTAAATGCCTAAAAAAAAAGGAGACACACATTGCTAAATGAGTTTTCCAAAGAAGAATGCTACAGCCCATTTGCCACACCTCACTAACCTGGTACTTGTCAGCAAGGCTTCCCTCTGTTCCTTGGGCCCGGAGCACATCTCTCTCCAGCTGATCTAAAAACACCTTTAGTTCCCTCAGCATCTTCCGCTCCTCTCTCTGTCACAATCAGCAAACATACAGCTTAGATTGGGAACAGACCTAATCTCTTTCATTATAAGCATGCCAATGGGAATCTCAAGTAAAAATGACATGCCGAACACACACAGTTAAAGATTAGACTCAACTTGCAAAGAGACCCACACCCAAACACAACCTCTACATTTAAGGACTAAATAGTTTTAAAAGTTAAGGTAGAAGAAAAGGGTGTACAGACAGTATCTTGTTAGAAACTCTGATTTAGTCTTTTAAGTTGAACATACCTCAAGCATTTGCTCTATATCTTGGGGACCAAACTATCCAGGAAAGCGGAGAGATGCAAATATGTGATAAAGGCATTAGAACAGCAAGGGAAAAAGAAATAAAGTGGATAGAAAATGGAAGAAGACCGAGGTGGGCATTCACTCCAAACAGGGAGCATGCAGCGCCGTGACCTGAACGCTCACCTGGAGCACTGGCACTGACAGTGCAAAAGTTGGAATTGAGCCAAGAAGCAGCTTAATGTGCACAAAAAATAAATTAAAGAACGAAATTAAATGAGCCCATGTTGATGGAAAACTATGTCGATGATTATATTTATGCTGTGATCATGCAATGATTGATTTATCTCACTTAAGCTTTATGTGATAAAATGACAAGAATCACATATAAGCAGACACAGCAATTCAAAAGTTTTGCTCAGCAACTGATGAAGCAACTTTCATTAAGTATGGACTGTTCTCTGTATGTCGGCAGTTTCTGGAAAAACTGTAGGCACTAAGTACAAATTTAAATGTAGTAACATATGTAGTTACACATTCATTCTAATCCCCATTTTACCCCAAATTATCACTGCCTACATACACTTGAAATATAAATGATAAATTTAGGGTTAGCTACCTCATCCTGCTGACCGTCGGTCTCAGAATGATGGGGGTTTGGATAGTGCTTCAGAAACTGCGCCACGTATGTCATGATGGATTTCTCATCTGGCTTGTCTACGTCCACATCTGCAGATTAACATAAACATTGTCCACTGCACTTGTTGAAAGAATACACAAAGAATCATATTAAAAATGGATGCAAATATATTGAGACGTTTAATAATCCTGTCAGTATTAAAGGTAAAACATGCTATGATGCCTGTATAGACAAGGAGGATATCTGACACAGCCATTACTTTTGGTATTAAGTCAGTATGGCACATAAATACTGTGTGTCCTTAGGATAACTCTCCCAAGGCCTGGCAGCTAATTATACATGTCTTTTTCATCTCCATCTTTGACCTGATGTTTCTAGAAATCGGGGTAAAGCTCCTGTAAAAGCAAAGGCATTTCAATGTGTAGCTGCAATAAAGCATCACGACTCTGCTAGAGAAGACAGGACTGCAGAGCTGCTGCAGACTGCTTCTACACAGACTGAAACTCGGAGCTACAGATAGCACAGAATATTAATCTTCTGTAAGGTGGTATTTTCCACCACACAACTTAGCAGCACAATTTCCTGTGCCAAAACACTAGCAAACATCCAAAACACTCAACAGTTTCACATGCATACTCAATACCACTTTGCAAGAATAGCCTGCAACTCTGGAATAATTAATGCGAGCTTTTGAAACGGTCAAGGACACCTTCTGGATCCAGCAGACGGGGAATGCCCAACTCGTTTTCTGCGAGTGAAAAGGCCTCCTCCAAATTCTCCCTGTTGCTTCTTCGCCGTACCACCTCCATGTCCACCAGGTCAGGTCTGATGGCGTGCACCACTGACTGGAATGCAACGCCATCACGCCAACTGGGACCAAAGTCCTTCACCTCAATTCCAAAATTCCTTAAAAAAGAAAAATGTGAAAATGTTCATTTTGCAGACTTTGCACGCATGAACCTTTCCGATATGATATCATGATGATGATTTTTAAAGTGACATACTTGGCTGCTGTACACTGCACCCATTTGAGCAGTGCCTTCTTGGCATTGCCCTTAAATTTGTTGACCACCTTTCTCTTCATTGGAGGGCTTCCTGTTCCAGAGCTGGCAATACTCTCCACGGAAGAGTTGCTGTTGGATAGAGCCTGAAGGGCTGGCAGGTTACTGGTTAGCTCTTCAATCTAGTTGAGAGAAAAGAAGAGAAAACAAGGAGAACATGGCAACATGTCTTGAGATTTCCCTGCATCTGTAATTTTTAACATCACCTTTAAGCTGCTTGACTTATACTTTGTCCTTTGCAAAGGTTAGACAGCATAAAGATTAGCAATGGATTAAATGTTGAGCAAAAAAAACGGCAACTCACCTTGGAGAGAGACAATGTATTAAAACTTTTGGGATTTAAAGAGAGATAAAGTATTACCTGAAAGTAGAGGATAATGGTCCATATCAACCCAAGGACAATTGATGGTCGGCCATCTGCGATGTCAGTTGCATGAATGTTAACAAGTTTGATCTGAAACAAAAGCCAAGCGAAAGGTTATTATGAGAGTTAGTCATATTCAGGCAGTCTAGAAGTGAGACTTTCAACCCAGAGGAACCCTTTCAGTTACACAGTCCAAAGAAATTTGCAAGCTTTTGTTTGCTCAAAGTCATCAAAGCCACGTCTTTGATGCAGTTAAGTATTGTCACTGGCAGAAGGCACAAACAGCCACAATGAAGAGTCAACCAGATGAACAAAAGAAAAGTATTCAACTAAAGGTTAAAGCAAAAGCAGATGCAACACAGCGTTTCAAACCCTGCATTGAAGAACTGCTACAATTTGTCATGTTCGCATCTCTGCTTTTGGAATTTAGGGAGTCAAACATACCAGTAATCAGTGGCGTAGTCAAAATGCTTTAAACACACATCAGTAGAAAAGCTTAATGGCTACATTTATAGAAAACGAATGACTGTATCCAAGCATTGCATAGTTTACATCGTGCATCAAAAGAAAAGGATGCATACAGCATATGATCACACAGGGCGTTTACTGGCGACTGACCGGTGATCCTCGATACACAGACTGAAGGCACACGTGATGGGAGAGAGATCACAACAATAGAAGTCTCAGTCCTGAGGGAACTCCAATGAAAGTGGGACACAGGCTTCATAGAGCCAAGAGATTTAGAGATGGCTTATGTAATCAAGAAGTCCCGTTTCCTGCTTCTCTAAACGTAGTGCATTTTCTACCAACGGCTACCTCATGCATACTAACCAAATAGCCAATCAAAAGATTTTTCTTGGGGGTTATTAACCATACCTTGACTTCTTGAAGACATGTCACGCATTTCAAGTATTATATTCAGTTGCGGAAGAAAAATACTTGACAAAATTTACTGTGAAAGGTCAAATTGTCATTATGACTGCATGCTTACCTTCCTGCCTTCAAGGAATTTGAGTGCAGTGCCGATGTTGGAAACCCAGTGGATCCTCTTCAGCTGGCGGCCTTGCTCACAAGGCTTAAGACAGAAAGGACAGAAAGTGAAAATTTAGCTAGCTCATTAAAGTTAAGGATATCTTCATCCAACCATCTGCTATCTGATTTGTAAAATTCAGATTCAGATAACTTTATTAATCCCCAAAAAGCTGTGTTTGTTTGCAGCTACCCCCCACTCACTGTGACACACAGGGAGTGGTCTGTGAGAATTAGCAGGACTTTTCTTATATAAATTAAAAGCAGAGAGCCAAAGTTGCTTTGAGGAAAAAAAGTACAATCCCAAGCTTTAAAGCATGAGTTAGAACAAATGATATCTGTATATATTAAAATCTTGGCTGATCAAATACGAGCAAGGGCGCACTTCTGAAAGTGGTAAGTAAAATCATCAAATACTGTTCACCATGAAAAGAGTGAATGACTCATTTGCCAACCAACAGCTTTACAGATGACATGGAAGTCTGTATCAAGACAGGTCTAATCAGAAATTGCAAAACAGAATCTGGGTCAGCGCGTGTGTGTGTGTTCCTGTATTTGTGTGTCAGGAGAGAGTGAAATAGCGGCACTGTAGTACTAACAGCTCCTCACAGCAGGGAGGCTTAGATCAAAATTAAGTCCTTGTACAGTAATCCAAGACTAAATGTTTACAACCTTTTCAATGAAACTTAGTTGTCTAAGTTTACAGTATAGTATATACTAATAGGTTTGCTTGTTGCCTTAAATACAGGACAAAATACAATCATTGAGTAGGTTTTGCTAGTATCTTCATTTAACAGAATAGAATAGAATAGAATAGGTGATAGATTATAATAGAATAAATTGTAGCCCAACAACTGTAAACACAAACTCATACACTGAATGTATGGCCCCCCAAAAATTACTGCATTTCAAAAACTGACTGTACTGTTCCTGCTGAATATGGACGGGCCCCCTAAATTAAAACCCCACATACTGTACGGTCCTGTAAAAACCTAAGTACACACTTGGTGCTTCCATATTAATTACAAGGTAAGTAGCAGTCAAGTGCTGCTAATCAAATCTACTTTATTAACTGATTATCAGCAAGTGTGACCACCACAGTAAAAGCAGATATTTTGCCAGTTTGCAGGTCTGGAGCATTCAGGTGTGTGTTAATACAATTTTAAGGAGGAAAACATTAATAATTACATTAGAGAAGCAATTGTTGCCCATCAGTCTGAGCTATTTTGAAACAATTTGAAGTCCATCATTGCACACTGAGAAAGATTATTTGCAAGTGGAAAACATGCAGGACTTTCCAGAAGTGGACTTCCCTGCAAATTCAGCCCAAGGTCAAACCATGCAATCCTTGGAGAAATTCCAGAACATCCAAGAGCTACAACTCAGTTAACATGCTAAAGTTCATGACAGCACAATTCGAGAAAGACTAAACAAATAAGGCTTGTTCAGAATGGTTGTCAGACGAGAACATGGCAGCACAGGTCAGGTTTGAAAAGTTGGATCTGAACAAACTAAAAGACTTTTAGAATAATGTTCTTTAGACAAACAAAACCAAAGTGGAGATGTCTGCCCACAATCAACAAAAACAAACACAGCATTTAATTTTGACAGTGGCCATGAACTCCTCCGTATAACAAAGTATTTTGGAGTCAATGTGAAGCTAGCTGACCAACAGCTAAAGCGTTACGAAAATGGGTTCCACCATAGGACAATGATCTCAAGCATATCTGCGAATCTACAACTGAATGGCTTAAAAATAAAAGCATCAAGGTGTTGCACTGGTCCTGACCTCAAGGTGACTAAAATGCTTTGGTGGTACCTTCAGACAGAATGTCTGCAAACCTCACTGAACTGAAGCAGGATTAAAAAGAATGGGCCAAAATGTTCTCACAATAAAGTGAGAGATGATAAATTCATAGAGAAAGCAATCAAAGTTATTGCTTCTAAAGGTGTTACAAGGCACTGCATCATGGAGCATAATTAGTTTTTCACAGGATTGTAAATTGAAAGTCCAGTGTAATCTTTCTTTTTCACATGAATGTAAATTCATAAAATTTAAGCCTAGATCCTGAAAAAAAAAAAAATACTTACAAGTCTTTGCCCAGACAGGACCTCCAGCAATGCCAAGAGCTTCACCCCATCTTTGATGTCCTCAAACAGGTCATTTACCTCTAGTGGTGGTTTATGCTAGAGGAGAGAAGACGGTTTTAATGTGCAGAAGCAAAAATGTCATGAAAATCTGCAGTAATTAGAAACTAAACAATTACACTATGAATTCTAGCATATCGAAGGACACCAGCACATTACAGCAAAGAGGAGAAACCAAAGGCTGTTTGTGAGAAACAAGCTTGTTAGCAACAACTACACAGCCTCCCTGCAGCTGAAAAGATGGTGCCTTTTCCTCAGCGGTGGCTTGGTGCCCAGTCCTGAGGCGATGGTACTCATTTAACCCTAACCGGTTACTGTCTCCTGATATCATATCCACACTTTTACAGAACTGCAGATTCTCCAACATGAATGACAGCGTTATGACGTACTGTTTTACACGTTCAGCACAGAATAAATAATCGGAACACATGTTTATTTATTCAGCACAGTGAAGCTGTAATTAAAAGCAAAGCTCACCATGGGAATTCTTTATTTGGCACTGTATACAGGCCATTTCACAACTCAACATATTCCATGACAGGATGCAGTTGGCTGCCTATTTGGGGCAAAGCAGCATGAAGAAGCAAGCTACTGTCTTGTTACTGGTTGCATGTACTGTTTTGTCTTTTTGTCACAAAACAACATTAGATAATCTCATATTGTGCTCAGTTCTGTATCATACTAAATGACAGTATAACACTGCGTGGGATCACCATTCGGGTTTTTCCTGTGATTTTTTCACCTGTTTATACAACCTAATTAAAATGCACATTGTTCCTTCAACACTGCAGCTTAATAGCCACATTAAAGTATGAGACACAACTTTAGGAATTTAAGTTTAAAGAGTTTTATCTATATGTTGTTATCTATTCTATTTCTGTTAGATAAAAAAAAAAGCAGCCCTTCAGCACAAAGCAGCCTTTGTAGTTTGGAAAATCGCACGTACCCTGGAAACTTAAAAATTACTGCGCTATCAGCAAACACTTAGCAGTGGAAAAACAGTGAGAATCACTGGAAAGTTGCTTAGTAACACAATATCAGAGGAAATGGGCACAAAGGCTGAAGGGAAGTGTGACAACTCGAGGAAGTTCAAACTTTGATAAACTTTGTTCAACGCTTATCTATAAAAAGCTAATTTAATTCAAAGCGATTCTTAAATATTTATACATGAATGCACCAAATCTTTATGTAGAATTTTTTCATGACAGCAAAAAAAAAAAAAAAAAAAAAAAATTGAGAAGAAAAGTCGCCACTGTTAATTCTTCTGGTAAATAAGGCAGTTGCTCAGGAGCTGTTTGCATTGCAAACCTGACTGTGTGAAATGGCTTTCATGATGTGGCTTATGCTACATTAGTCCTATTGGTATGCGCAGTGTGTGAGCTTGAGCGCAGTGCATGAATAATGATGAATAGACCAACAGAGCGTCCCAACTCTGGCCCACCACATTACTCAGATTCTTCTAAAGTTTTAGAAGCCAAGCTTTGAACTATCGTGGGCAGATCAGGCTCAACAAAAGACCCCCTCTAAACCAAATCCTTTGCCAGATCCCAGACTGAAAACAAGCAGCGTTGCCCCATGCTACACATTTTGCTGTGTCATCTGCAGTTACATAAAGATTCCCAGCTAGTTATTTATATTTTGAGTAATTTCTGGTATGCAGTACATCAACGGACACAATCTAATTTAGCTCCTGACGCATTCGAGTCCCACTGTGATGCAATACAGCATGTGGGCATGTGTTATTGTTGTGCACTTAGGCCCTTGTAATTTACATGCGTGAACCTTACAAGCAGACGACGGCCTGCAGGGAACAGTCCTCACCCTCTTGCTCTCCATCTGCACACTGCATCACTGTCCCTGCCAATCCTCTCCGCAAACACACACACACGCCAACGCACACGCAGAGTGCATGAATAGCCGAACACCAACACACATACTTACGCACTCCTAAACAGAAGAAAAACTACAAAATCATAGCCCAAACGCCAGTTTTTAGTTAATCCTTAAATCCATTCCACTTTGACTATAAATATTCCAAGTGTGACTCTTTAAAACTGAACTGAGCTTTGTCTGATCTAACCTGAAGAATCACAGGTTTGTATGTATATGGAGTTTGCCCCTTCCCCTTCATTAGACCGATTGTAAACAACAGCCCAGTCTCATTAAACAGGATTTCATTTTGAGTGCTTAAGCATCTTGGTAAATGATGTCATTATTTACAGCTAACTGGATAAATTTGTCTTGTGCAGTGTTATAAAGGCTGGTGTTGTCACGTGGCAAAAATCGCTTCCTACAGATCTGACAGGTCAGCAGCTTGAAAATAGAAGCTACATAAATATGACAAGTTTGACAGGTTGTTTTAAGTGAGTTTGATCAGCCTGTAAATTACATCTCAGATAGTTTATAAGTGATTTAGGTTAGTTAAGTAAAGAAAGCAGTGGACTGCATGGATGGAAACTCACACTTACCTTGGCTAAATGAGAATTGATCCATTTTGTGAAGGTTCTCTTCTGCACTGCCTCTTGCTCATCTGGAAATTAAAGGAACATAATTCATGTCAACACATGATTGCTAAATCGCATGCTCCGAAACATTATGCTCCGATATTAGGCTCACTAGAAGAACTGGTGATATTTATAGAGAACAAACCACCAGATGAAATGAACACACATAGTAAACTACTAAAAAAATCGTAAAACACATAAAATAATAATCTCACTTAAACTTTTGTGACTTGGAACCATTTTCGGACTTCCACAGTCAGAATAATATTTTATCATAACTTACACTATATAATGTCAGGTAGCATTGGAGCACTCCTGCACTGTGTATGCCCGCACGCATAATTTGTGGACTATTTAGATGTGTGCGGTTGATTACCAGTGCTAGTATAAAAGATCCTCCTGGGAAGTGCGCTCCAAAAGAGGTCGCACTAGGAGATTAGAGGATGAGTAGAGAGGCAGTTTCTCACCCTGTACGTCCAGCGCTAACATGTGTGATTGTTTAGGTCACCCTCAGTCTCTCTTGTGGCCTATTAATATATTCATTCAAAATCCCTCATGCATTATTCAGGATGTGTAATAAAAACAACACATTTCTTTGCTTTGGCTGTTGACATGGTGAGAAGTGATTTCTAACACTCTGTCAAACATACCAGTTGGCTAATGCTGCATGCCACACAGAGTGGCCATTTTTAAATATCCACCCTTGGAGATATAGACAGTGGTCACGTGTTTAAGGAGGCATTGCGAACACTATAGAGGGAGCAAAGATATCAAGTTAACCCACAGGCAAATGCTTCATCACTGATGCACTAGGGATGCCCATTGAAGCATAGCAAGTACATACAGATGTGAACATGCAAGGATGCAACACTGAGCTGTGTTTGGGCAGCAGGCTAACTAGTTCTCAAAGCAGGGATTCACCTACGAAGCATTAGGATATGTTATGCCCCATATTAGCCACATACGACCACACAGACAAGAGATGATGCCCTACTTACCACGAAGATACTGAAAAAATCCAGTCACCAGATTTAAAGAAGTCTTCCTGACAGATACATCCTTATAGTGAGCCATTCTACACCCCACTCTCCGGCTCTCGCCCTGTGCATTTCATGAGTTCCACTGTGCATATATGTGTGTGCGAGAAAATAAAATCCAGAGTGGAAAAGCTGACACAAAAACACCCAGATGTCCTTGCACCCTTTTTCCAGCAGGAAGCAAAACAGATCTGGCTGTCTGGTTTCCCAGTGAAAGCAAAAGAGCTGCTGGAGGCTGTGATGAATACGTCCCCTCCTCCCTGACACCCTCAACCTGACACACACACACTCACACAAGCACACACACATACACACGCGCACACAAACGGCAAAGCAGAAAACCCTAACAGAAAGGGTGATTTACAATCCCATCCTTCCTTCTTCCTGTGTTTTTCCAATCCAGAGGAGCCATGCCTGTGTGGATGTGCACAGCCCCCGCTGTACTGCCTCGCTGTATCATCGTACCATCTGAGGCTGGAGAGAGCTCAGCTTGAAGCATGGCTCCACCAATCAGCATACGGGAGGCGGTGATGTCACAGCCCTGGCTGCATTATCCCGATTTAAGCTTGGTTGTGTGTGTGTGTGTGTGTGTGTGTGTGTGTGTGTGTGTGTGTGTGTGTGTGTGTGTGTGTGTGTGTGTGTGTGTGGGCTGTATTTGCCTCTTAGATTTGCCTAATCCTCTATGAGACTGACACATTTAAAAGCATTAAAATGTCCAAGAGAAACAAAAACTAAAACTTAAACAAGTTACTTTTTTCACAGCACAAATAAATAAATTACATTTAGGTTTATTTATTAAAGAACAAAATTAGACTTCTTCACAAAACTCTCTATGCTACAACTAATCTTAATTATTAATGCAGTCTAGTGAGTGATGTCTACCACCTGCTCTCTCAGTGTCAGTGCTATTGTGACGTCAAAGCAGACACACCCACGCCGGGATCCCCTTTGTACAAAAAGAAGCATGTTAAAGCTCTCAAGCGTGCCCGTATTGTTCTATTAAGACCTCGAAGAACCCCCTCAGCTCTGACCAGTCTGACTACCACTCAACTCTCCGATATATAACATACAACAGTCACTAAGTATGGTACACGATAGCTTCTCAGCTCCTGCAGAAAAATCCCTTTATTCTTTCAAGACCACCAGCATGCTAAAAGCCTCTCTGATATGTTAAAAATAGGCCTGAGGTTGCCGTTCTATTATTATCGCTCTATAGACTGCTGGTGAAACTGGCCCAGAAAAGCTATTTGGGTGAAAATGTTTTTCTGTTTTTTATCTAAACATCAAAAGGTTATCGGTACTCTTAAAATGACGCGTAAAGCTGCCCATACTGAGAACAATGAGCTTTTAGAGGTACTATTACTCAGCTCAGCTAAATACCAAACTCTCCATATCAGACAGGTCCAACCCAGGAAAAGATCTCAACTGCAAAGGAAGTGATCTGTTTTTGTTCCTATCAGAGGCAACTAGGGCAGGAATCATGTGAAAAAATATTGGATACTAGTGCCAATATGGGTGTGGTTGAACAACTTAACATATAAAGCAGTTTTTTTCTGCTTTTTTCTTCAGTCTAAAGCCCCTCGAATTATAAGTGTCGTTTAAATGAAAGGCACTGTTTCCGATAAACTCCTGCTTAGGTACGAGTCAAACGATAACTGTATCATGCTAAGAAGCCAAGCATGTGTGACCAATATTGTTATGATTATTTATGGAAAGAAAATGCCTTATGGAGTGGGAAAAGACTTGGGCCTGAGACTGGGGTTTGGGAAAGGCATCAGTGAGACTGGCAGCAGCTCGCAGGAAGTGCAGACCCCTAGTACCAACTGGAGAAGGTGAACAAACCGGCATGTGGAGCAGGAAGGTTCGCAAAAACATATAACCAGTAGCGGAGCATGGGAGAAATTCAGATAAATTATCTTCGGTGAGTTAAAAAAATACAAATCTGGCATTCAGTAGCAAGTTCTTATTATTCTAGGCAAGGAAACAAAAGTATTGGTTTTCAATATCCCACCCCAAAAAACAACGAGAACATCAAAATGAATGAAACAATTCATAAACTTAAGACTTATTGAACTTTTCCTGATGTTCCAGCTGTTCGGTGCGATGCTCAGCATGGTGTTAAGGAGCTGTCCAGAGTCCTGAACTTTGTTTAAAAGACTCATTTCCTGTAAAAAGATGCAGGTAGCAGGTAGTTCACACCTTACTATCTGGATATAAAAGCCTAGCACTATGTAAAACAGCATCCAATCATGAGTCGTTATGTTTGTGTCATACTTAATTATCAATGACATAATACTAATAGATAAGTGGCATATAAAGTGGATACACTCAACTGGAAATAGCACAAAACACATCAAACCACTAAAACACCTGCAATTCATGTGAGTAATGAGGTACTTAAGGTGATCTTAGGAGAGATGATACCACTGGAAATACTGTACAGTCGGTGCTCAGCTTCACTGGCTAACGGTGGTCACCTGGGAGCACTGTAAAAGCGCACTTTTGTTCCATTTAGTCGGCAGCAGCCCTAATTGAGCTCCAACAGGCCAACAACAATCAAGTAGGCCAAGAAATGATGTGCAGTTGGACTCAAGCCAGCCAGCCCCATATGAAATGCATGAGTGAGAATGTGTTACTTAGAATGGCTTACTTATCTTCATAGTAATATGGCAACGGTGTAATCTAATTTTCAAAAACAAAGACATATAAGCATAATACAAGCTATTGCAGAGAAATAACTAGCTTCTACAATGTTAGGAATCTAAAACATGATGCGGAGAGTAATTAGGCTCCTTGTTCATGAGGTAAAATTAGTGTGATGGCTGTCTGTTTGCACCAGCTGTCAGTGACGCAGCAGAGTAAAAGCATCTCTTACAGCTGATGACATGCACGCTTCGCTTTCTTTCTTTTTCATTTACTTGCCGTCACTCTGTTGATGATGTAACGACAATCCACTGTGGTGCACACAACGGGTGCACTCTTACACAGAGGCTATCAAAGTGTGACCACTGGCAACATGTAGGCTGTGAATATGTTTTAGCAAAAAGTATGATTTTCACAGCTCAATGAACGCGACAGACGCTAAACAATTATTGCTCTATATATCTAATTATATCTTTTAATCTGGATATCTCTTCATTTTGGGCTGCTGATCTGACTGAAAAAGCATTTGAAGACCAGACCAGTCTATCAGCCATTAATGTGTTGGTGTTGTTCCTGCATCATCATAATAATATTAGTCCAGGATCAAAGAGTAGAGTAAAATGGAAAAATTCCTTTTTTTAAATGTAAAACTCTCTTCTGGAACAAATAATAAGCATTTCAAGTATTTTGTTTATTGATTATTGGAATGTAACAAATGTTATCAAGTTAGCTTTACTTTACTTTACTTTACTTACTTTACGTCAGTTTGTTTGAAATAATTTAAAAAGTTGTCAGTGCGTTCACATGAAAATTGTACCTTTGTGCAACTTTGTCAGACCAGATCAAGAACTAGATCAAGGAATTTTTAGAATGATTTTTTGAAACCTGGATATTTCCCATCATATCTGTACAAATACATACCAAATTGAAATTTAAAAAAAAAAACCTGGAAGACATTGGCTTGATTCAATTAAATGTCATAAACTGATATACATCCAGATATTCTTCTGCATCCAGGAACTCAGTGTTACAGAGGGACTGAATCCTTTCACTGAGATAGTAAGTGTTGCAATTCCTAATTCAGACAATGAGACTTCCTTACTTTCCTTAAAGAACACAAAAAAAATAATACTAGATTTAAAGATCTGATATATGGACTCATTTTTTTCTTAAATATCATCAGATTTTCCTAACTTTTTTTGTGTGTGCTTATTTACGAGTCCTTAGTAAGATGACATAACAACACAGTTTAAAAATGATCTTGTTTTATTGTTACAAGTTTTTTGTTTCCACTCTTGACACTTGTGTTTGTGGCATACATGTTGCCAAAAAACACACGTATGCCAAGTTGCAAAATGCTCCTTGATAAACGAACTTTGCAACATCAATATTCATAACATGATTGAACGGTGTTTGCTCTTCGCTTTTTAAAATGATCATTTATCCATCCACCCATTTTCATCTTCTTCTTCTGTCACACCTAGAGACAACCTTTGTGCTCACATTCACTTCTATGACAAATTTAGAATAACCAGTTAGCCTAAACACATGCATGTCTGCGGACTGTGATGAAGCTAGAATACCCTGTGAAATCCCACAGTACATGCAAACTACACAGAAAGGGCGAATCCTGGACCAGGCAATATATCAGGCTCTACTAGACATCTTAGTTTAAAAAAACAACTCATTAAATCACATTAACAGGCTTATTTCTGTCTATATAATATGCAATCAGATAGCAGTCTTTATTTTTCTGGAGCAGACATTTATTATAGTCCACATCACCACACGCAATTCACTGCACGCAATTTACCAGCTGTGTTTCCGCATATCCTGTTTGACACACGGTCTCAGCTAGAGTGAAACCCACAAGAAGTCAGTGAGTGTATTATGAAAGGAACACGCCTGTCACGAATGCTCCACCTGGCAACTAACAGGCATCAATTATTCCCCGGGGGCATTTAAGGTTGCAAGGTGAACCATCATAAAGGTTTTAAATCAAAGGGGCAAATAGCGGGAAACCATGATAGAAGCAACACGTTCTTAATCTACCTTTTTACATAATGGCTTTACTGTCAATAATGCATCTGTTGCTCCATTCAAAGTGAGTATGCAATAATTGTCTCTGTAGGATACTTTAATTGACAGGAAGCTGCGTATGATTTCCAGTGGAAAAGCCAAGAGCACCTTGCCGCTTGCAATCTAAAATCACCGGCACGCTAATGTCTTCCAGATGTGACTAATATACACTTCCTGGCATGAAACACAACAGTGGCTGGCACTTTGCAGTGCAGATCGTGCCATCTGGATACTGATCATGTGAACTTTAACAGGATTTTTATCATTTTGTTTGTAAGATCTAAGAGATTTAGCATATATTTATCACTCAGCAATACTGCAATGACAAGAAACAATCCAAGCATGCTTCAGTTAACTCTAAGTGAGCTGGTAGTCCTTATCATGGTACAGCTCAGTCAATATGAAGACATCAAAAGACATCAAAATATCAAAACACCCACACAAAAGTGTTCTTTGTCACGCATTATAACCTTCTGTTAGTTAACATATAATACCATTAAGCAAACTGAAATAGCTGCGCAATGCACAGGAAATGAGGCTTCTCTGCAGCAGGAACTGGGCAGCACTGGCACAACCACAGACAAACCTTTCATAACAGTATCTATGGCGACACGCCATAAGGTGTGAAATTTCCTAGTATACTGTATATCTGAAATACAACTAAACCTTTGCCAGACTTGACCAGACTTGTGAAATGATGGTTGTGGCCTAATGCCCTTGTAACAAAAGGGGGACGCCAACAAAAAGAGACTCGCGTTATCGACCTATTCTCTTACCAAGGACAGAAAGGGTGTCAGGTTTTAGTCTTGTTCAGTGCATTGTCTGTGCACTTGTGAAGGCACTGTTGTTACGATTCAGTATCTCCTATCAAGACTCGAGGCAGATTAAATGTTTCTTGCAATCATTATCTTGCCTCAAAAAATAAACAACAACCAAAATAGCCTACAACTAAAGACTACTCTGACCAAAAGCGCAAAAATCAGACAGTTCACTGAAAGAACTTTTCTGACTAAATAGCATTCTAGCACTTAAGAAGCACAGCGTTCTCTGCACTGGTGACAATACTTGGACAATGACATGATGTAAAAATGTGTGCCTCTTTACTAAGAGTTTGACCTGCTAATACCCACATGAAATCTGACGTAAAGCTGTGAAGACAAACTGATCAAAGAAAATGAATCATGTGCTTTATTTCACAGTATTCACAAAATAAATCAAATTGTGTTCCTCCAAATAACTTCTTAATTACCCAGTCTGGGTCACCAAACAACGCACTATGTCTTCTTGTAGTGTGGTCACAAGATTTGCAGGAATCGACATTATTTTTTCTTGATGCTCTAAATGCGATTATATGCTACCTGGAAAAAAAGCCTTCTGACAAAAGGGACCATGTGCACACTATATCAAATTAGCCAAATGTGTGATTCTGTTATGCTTTCAAAAGCTACAAATGCTTGAGAACAAGTCAGCTGCAGTGTAGTGTAACTTTGTACTGAAACACATGTGTTATAGTGCAAACTTTGGGCATTTTAAAACTATTTAAATCAACCGGCAACACAGTTTGCAGAGTGCCAAGAAATTTATTTTAAGAGTAGGTTTACTAACCGTAAGCACACATGCTCACATACTACTTTGAAAGTGTGCGAGCATGTATAAATGTAAGCCTGTATGTGTGAGCATCCTGGATTGCAAATGTTGGCAAACTTCAGATGGGCGTGCAGCCAGACTTTGAATCAGCACAATATTACAGTGCAGCAGTGCAGGAGCAGAGGATGCTGTGTCCGTAAACCAGCTGAGCAAAAGAGTGCCACTTACCCTGCAGTCTCTGCATCACATTAGCTATGTCCACAGACGATCGACCTGACTGCCTTGGAGAAGCCATGTTGTCTCCTTGCAGCTGTAATGACAAGGTGGTGTCACTGATGCTGAGAGCGAAAGATCATTCACAACTGTCCCGTGTGGGACATCCCCTCTGCTCCTCCCTCCTCCTCTCTGCTTCTTTCTAATTTCACTGCAGGAGAAGGCCCAATTGAATCTCAGGTTTCATGAAGGGACAAGCAGGTCTACTGTCCAATAGAGGCACTTCTTCCATTCACCGCCTGCAACAGAAAGGTATATCACTCGAGACTGAACAGAATTATTTTGCTGTATTGTTCTACTTAAAACCTAAAAGATGAAACGTCTCCAAAGATTTCTTTCACAAGAGCCTGTTAGTTACTTTTAAGTTCTTAGTGGTCTTAATCAGATAGATATTTGCAACAGATAAGTCATTAAATGATTGTGATCAAAAGTAACTCGTTGCTGGTATTTACTTCTTAATATCATTCAAGTATCCTTTGAGACAGGCAAAATCATTAAAAATAATACTTGACTTCATTTAGTTTCCTATGTTTTCACAGATAACGAAACGTATTATTGCATCACAGGCAGGAAGGCACACATATAAGGACAACAGAGCCATGGTTTATGTTATTAGTGACACTTGTGCTTTTCTGACACTCAAGAAAATGTGTATATAGGATCCTATAAGACTACAGGTGTTGCAAATTGGTGGAAAAAATGATGACACTGTCTAACAGTCAAATATTTGCTTACATGATAGGTAAGCTACAGACTATGAAGACATTTGACTGAATTTGACTGCACTTAGAAACTGGCAGGAAGTAATAAATACAGATACAGATATAGATATAAATATATATATATATATATATTTGTGCGTGTGTGTGTTTTCAACATGTAAGATGCAATAACAAAAAACCTAAAAACGGTTTCTACTTGGCTGATGCTTTCAGTTATTTAAAGCAAAGTTTTTTTAAACAAAAAAAGGAAGTTAAACTGTCGACTGAGGAAATGTAACTTAAGATTAGCTCAAGTAAATGTTGAATTTAGCTAGACACCAAGCTTTGCATCCAAAGCTCCCATGCGTTACTAGACCTACAGGCAAGTTACTTTACGCTTAACTAGTTTCTATCAAAGTGGCAGAGCTGTAGAGCTATCCAATGTGTGTGCATGTGCGAGCTCGACAAGAGAGGAAGTTATTAACCATTACAGAAGCAACACACACAAGAGCAAGCACGAAAACGCTCGAGCGCACAAAATACAGGTAATTAAACAGGAGGCCAAATGAATGAAACATCAGCAATCAAGAAATCTGCAGCAGCTTCTTGACATTTCATCTTACCGCATTGAGCACTGAAGAGCACTGTAACTTCACAGAGGAAGTGCCTGTGTGCTGCGCGTGTGTTGCCTCGTTGCCATTGGTAACTCCGAAAATGAAACATGGTGGCGTGAAGCGCTGCAGCCGCCGATGAGTTCGCAACCGCAAGAAGTTGAGCGGCAAACTGCTGGCAAGAAGCTGCACCACACGCTGCAGGAGGAGGGTTCGGGAATGTGTGGTCAAGTTCCTGTCATTCCTTCTATTCTATTCTATTTATATGTTTATTCATTTAATAGGAACAATGGGTTTGTTCTTCCGCAGAACACAGATGATTCCCGGGTATATAGCCCTTTAAATATAAATTACTTTTGATGGCAAAGTGATAACATTTTAAAATGTTTAGCAAATAGTGCATGGCATAAATGAAAGAAACACTGTGGTGGTTTAATACACTGCATGCACATCAATAAACAAGGCTATTAAAGATCATCTGTAATCTGTAATTAATTACTTTATTAATATTTAATGTGCTTTGCGTTATATGCTAGTAAGAGCTATTTTCAGGTTGCCAGATTGTTAAAAAAAAATCCTCCTCCAGCGTGAATCTTTAGAGGGACCTCAGTAGACTGTTTAATCACTTCTACTCTGCAAAAGGGCTGCTTGTTAACATTTACAAGTGACTTAATGGCTTAAAGCATGAGCATGTATTGGTTGACATGTATTACATTTAATTCTTGATACCTGATGATACAAACACACACAGAGCTCATTACTTAAACTTAGCACAAAAAGTAAAGAAATTAATTTGTGTTTATGTCTAAATTTTGCGGAACACCACCTTGAAGTTGTCCTAAACGTGGCATGATTAGAACAGACACCCACTAAAGCCAAGAATCATTGTCACTACAAAGAAATAATCGACCAAACACACATTTGTGCTAAATTTAAATTTATATTAATTCCCTAGAGACTTGTACGAACCATTGCTTGCCAATTTTTTTTTTTTGTCCCCTAAAGGGAAGCAAGTCCGTACACTATCATACCTTAATATGTTTCAAAACCTATGTGCAAACCAAGTGCTCGAAATAAAAGTCATTGCAAGTAGTCTGGCGCCACCTACTGGACCTTTCTGTGACATGACAGTCTTAAAAATGAGCATCAGCTCCTTTACCTAGAAACAACACGTTTTTAACTAAATGAAAACTTGAAATGAAACCTTATAAAAAAAAAAAACAGAGGAACACAAAAATACAAAGAAGTCCAGAGCTCCAGAGAGCTGTGGTTCAGGCTGTGCTGTTGGCCTGAAAGCTCTTAGGGCAGGAATGAAGTGGGAACACAGCAACAATTGAAGGAAATCCCCACAGAGACCCAGAGCTTGATACCCTGCAGACTCTTAAGCGGATGGTTAGGTTTTCATTATCCAGAACCTTGTCAAGACACTTGAAAACTTTCTCAGGCACATGAGGAAAGACTATTTATTCTGACTTACCTGAAAATCCATGAAAAACTTTTTATATGATACTGAATGATCTGAAGATATTTGTTACATAAGTAATAGATCTCTTAGACATGGCCTGCTTTTTAAATGTAAAAAAAAGTGTCAATAATGGCTCATTAAAAAGTATTGATCGTAAGGAAATGATGTAAAAGGAAATGAGCTTGTTTCCCTGTGTTATGTCCCACACAGATAAGCAATGCATTTGCTAATTTTAAAGACAGAGAGGGAAGGAAGCATGACAGCAAAGTTTCCGCCACAGCAAACACTGTAGGGGGGGGAAAAGCAAAAAGTCTGTCTTGGAAAAAGCTCAGTGTTTCTCCGTCTGTGTGGAATCTAGAGCTGGGCTCATAGTGGAATAATGGCACAAAATAAAACGGATCCCTCTTTGGAAATAGACAAATCATTCAATCTGGGTGAGTGTATCTGCATTTCTTTCCCAAAGCTGTAGCCTACACTGTGTAAAAGTACAACGTTTTGTATTGTAAAATATAGATGCAATAGTTCTTCACTTGATTCAACACATACAGTCTCACAGTAAAAAACCTGCAATCCAAAATTAGATCACTAGAAAATACTGAAATGCACATTATTTTTGGATCAGTCAAACAAGTACTGAATGGTCTGGGGCCAAAATAGAGTCCTGCTGCTACTTCAGTACTATTCAGGTATCTTGGATGCAATTCTTTACTGTAGACAGAGTCAGAAAAGCAAGTATACAGCACTTAAAATAGCTCCTTTGAGTTTCTTATATTTTCTTCTATAGTAGAACTTTTTTTTTTTTTATCTGTGATAGGCTTTGTTTGCTATAGCTGTCTTGATGTCTTATGTAACATATGAATTGCTTTCTGTGCGCCTGTCCAATTTTGGTACGTGATTTTAAAAGTTTCCATTGTTTCTGGACAAGAATGATGATGGAAATGTTGAGTAATTTTTTATACATGTGACATAAATGAAATGGTCTGTTTGCGCTTCATCACACTGATACTACACAGACTAAAAAACCCACACACCAGGTATGATGTAAGGTTTTATGTAACATCGTAGCCCAGTATAGCATTTCCCAGAAACAATAAATCAATACACCGGAGGAAAATTTCCAAACAACTCTAAGATCTTAGCTGTTCCTCTCCTGAAACTACCATTTGGATATATAATTTACCCATTATGAGAACAACACAATCCATCCTATCTCCCTCTAAGCTAAATATCTCCAGCCATTATTTTTTTTTATCCCTCTGCAGTCCCTTTTCTGAGACTTTGCATGGTTTCTCTGTTTCCAGGCGATATGATTCTAGCCTTCTGTTTATCTGTGCTTGTGGGCCTGCTGCTGGGTGCTTTGATCTACGTTCTGCTGACCTGGGGATCCAGGCGCCGGGCTACAGCCAGGATCACCAGGCACTCCAAAAAGAAATCTGGCGCTTCACAAACAAACGATGCCACGAGCAGCCAGCTGGGCCTGTACCGAAGCACTTTTTTGAGCGTCTACAGACAGCCCTCTCTCGAGCCAGTTGGCCCCCTGGGGAGTAAGCCAGGTGCAGAGACATCCACGTTTCGCCCACTGCCCAAGAAGAGCAGGCCTGCCCTAGATATGGGAGATGACACCCAGGTGTCTGAGGATGCAGCGCCTTCAAACTCATCTGATTCAGCATCGCTTGTGTCAAACAAGAGGCATTCCTTCTGGCTGGGCAACAATGGGCTTAAAGGTTTTCTACCCTCGCAGACGCCCCCTCCTGCATATGACACTGTCATCCATGCCTTTGAAGAGACTTGCACCTGAAAAAGTCCACATAAATACAACAAGAACTGAAGCAGTTCAGTGGATAACAATAGACTTTCTGGCTTTGCATTGTCTTTAAAGGGACAGCTGTCTGTGCATGATTCACTTTGAAGCAGTGTGAAGAGGATGCTTTTAGAAGCATGAAGTGTCAGCTCAGCTTTTGTTTAAAGACACGAATAAGGGTTGCAGTTTCCATAATTGATACATTTGCACATTATTTTCCTTATAATTCACTTTTTTCATAAAATATCAGCAAATGACAAAATAATAATGGCCATCCTATTTTGTCTTCTATAAATGTTACATATCCATTTGTGATGACCTATAAACGGACACCAGAGGCACATTTGCACACTGAGGAAGATCGGGGAAGCTGTTTTCGCTTTAGCTTGGAAGTGGTCCACTGATTAGTTAATTATCAAAAACAGTCACTGATTGATATTCTTTAAACTGATTCATTGTAACGGGACCGCTCATAACCTGTAAACTACCAAATGTGGTTTTTTAAAAAAGGGTCTGAGGGCAGATTTTGCCCCTGATTGTGTGTCCATGAGAGCAAATAAAGAACAAAAATAATTATTTTTAAATGTCTGAATGTGTTGTTATAGAATTCACACACATGTGAATTTAATGAAATTCATGTCTCTTGTTTATGATGCTGAACATGAGGCAGAAAGGTGGGACAGTGGGTTACCAGCGCACGCATTACATCAAGGTGTTGTGTCAAGAATGTCACCTCAACTTACGTCGCAAAGATCGGGTGCGCCTTGTGTGGTTGCCATCATGAAAGATACACGCTTTTGAAGTGCAGTTTTGAATCTAATGTTTATTATATGCTAACAGCCCGTGGACGAGCCTCCATATCATAAGACACCTAAATGAACTGCACATAGTCACCTCCAGCGCTTGTTAAGACGATTATCATGGGTGTTGACGCTTTTATTTTGTACTAACTTGAAAAGATTGGTCTATTTTACGTGCTACCTGCCTCATGGCAACCCGCGTTAAAGCCACAACCCCAAAGTGCGCCAGCGGAAAAGTGCCTGGCAACACTACCGCACTGTGCGCCGACTACATCTGGATTAGTACGTGATTACAGCGGTGTCAGGTACGTACAACATATAGGATATATTTTTCTCCCCACAGTCGCTTTTATAAATGAATGCATTCATTTACCACCGCAGTTTGTTTTTGTCTCGTAAGCGCTCAGTCATTCAGACTACTGCATGCGGTGAGACGCCTTTGAATGGGAAAATCATTTGATGTAATGTGTCATGTAGTGGGAGACCTTTATAAAGGAAAGGATGGGTAATTTATTTCGATTGTAATCGGGTGCTAAAGTCTCAAACCTGAGTTTGAGTCATAAGATGCAATTATATTATTGTTAGCTGCACTATGATATGTTTTGGGTCTGCTTCGTGTAAAATATTGGGCATTTTAGTTCTTATGCTTGTCTGGCTGCTGCTGCTGCTGCTGTGGTGGTGGAAAGGAACAGACAGTATCAGTACCCATGGAGACTGCGAGTGCCTTGGTCTCCAATGCAGTGTTGCTGTTGCATAGAGACTGAGAAACACTGTGAATTTCAAGGTTGATGCACTGAATGACAAGGATGCTATTTAAAGCAAAAACCACCTCTCTCTCTCTCTCTCTCTCTGATTACCTTACTTGTTGAATAACAACATTCCTCTTTTCCTCTTTTTTTCATCTTCACTGCAACAGGATTGCACAACTCTCTGGAGCCACATCAGGAAGACATGGGATGGGCTACTGGCAAAGAAGCCTCAAGTCATTTCATGGCAAACTCTGGAGTGTAGAGCTGCTTGATTTGGGTGAATGTAGAGCTGGACACCATTTGGCTGTATGATGCATTTTACTTCCCCGTAGATTTTATTGTAAGTATCAAGAGCAGAGCAGCCACTACCCTCCAGTGCACCATCTGAATGGAAATATGGACACCTTCAATGGAGGAATTTTGACTCAACATGTCCAGGAACTATGAGGTATTTTTTATATTTATCTGCTGCCAGACTAATTTGAATGTCATTTTTCACTTTACCTAGCCATATTATAAAATGCTATTACTTATTATGTAGTGTGCTAGACGATACCACGTAGGATCGAAACTGTTCATAAACAGATCTTGATTTTAAATGGCAGAAGAGACACCCAAAAACTAAAAGCAAACCAGACTAAATTTGGCTGTTTCTGTCGTACTTGTAAAATATTGTGTTCAGTGAAATCAGTATTATAAAATAACATTGTTTAAAAGCTACTACGGGGACCTAAAAGAGCATTTTAAAGGTTCTCCTGTGCTAATGTGGGAAATCTTGGGTTTCTACTTTACAATATCTATGTGAGCTCTTTCAGACATTTTCATGTAAATCCAAATGAGTAGGTAGGCTGCGAAATGAATGCGCCCAAAAATGAAATGTGTCTAACCTACGTTGTGGAGACAGGATTTAAAAATATACTGTGGTTTGCATATTTGTGCCCTAAATTGCAATTCACATGTTTCGTCTAGTCCTCCTCTCATTTTCAGTTTGTGAATATGAAGAAATAAAACACAGACTGTCGTGATGATGTAATCTAGAGACAAATCCTGGAGCCACTCCATGGACAGTGAATAATAGAATAACAGCTAGAACACTATGAGCAGCAGACATCGTGATTTTACTGGTGTCAGAGCACATTTGGTGATTCACTTGTGTACTTGCGTAAAGTCTGTTCACACAAATGAAAATCATTAGGATGGAATTTATCAAAGAACCTGTAAGTCATGTAAGTGCCTGGTTTCACTCGCCAGTCTGGTACCTGCAAATAAGCTCAGGAAGATGATGCCCACTGATATCCCTGAATTCGTTAATTGGGTGTTTTTTCAGAGGTTTTCTCTTAACATGCAAATTTACGCCTCTGGGAGGCAACATAAAGCTGAACCAACTCCCTGCTCATAACTTGATAACATAGGTGAATCATCTTGATGATCTCTGTTTAAAAGGAACATACACAAAGCTGTGTTTTTATTTTTATACAGAAAAGTCTTACCATATCTTGTGATTATATCACTAGCCCCTTGTTTATCTTTGCATATATTGAAAATCCAGTTTTTCTCTCTTTACATTAAAGACTTCTTTCCAAAATCACCCTTAAAGCTGATGTTGAAAGTTCAATCTTTGTAGCTGCTTTGATTAAACTCCACCCCAAAAAAGGCCTTTGAATGAACTGCCAAGGTCCAGAAGTGCTCAGAAAAGAAGGAAATTTGTACTGGGCAAACAGCAACTGCCTATTAAGATTGTATGATATGACTGGAAGCATCAGGAAAGCTTGGATCTTGTATTGAGATTGTTCTGTCATCTTGTGTTTCAAAGGTCAATAAGCTTTTAATCTAAACTATTTCATATTTTACATTAGTAACCACAGCCGAGCTTCCTGTTGACCATGACAGTGTTCATACCAGAATGCCCTGAGCTTCACTGAAAAGGCAGTTTTAAGTAAATGCAGAGTCACACACTGACATAAACTGAAAACGTTCATTATCTAGCTTCATTACAATTGAAAGCATGGTGTTATTTGAAACTCTCTTTCTTTGTTTCGCTTGCCAGCCTGGTCAATCAGTAGGGATGTTGGCCGCCGTGGAACATGGTCCCATCCTCTGCAGCGACTCCAACATCCTCTGCCTCTCGTGGAAAGGCCGGGTCCCCAAGAGTGAGAAGGACAAGCCAGTGTGCCGGAGACGGTACTATGAGGAGGGTTGGCTCGCCACAGGGAACGGGAGAGGAGTCGTCGGGGTGACGTTTACATCGAGTCACTGCAGGAGGGATAGAAGTACACCTCAGAGAATCAATTTTAACCTGCGAGGACACAACAGCGAGGTGGGATTTTCTCTTTTTTTTGCAATGAGTTGAACGTATAAATAAGAATTTGACCTCTGTGCTTTCATTTTACACTACTAAAATAATGATTTTCTTACTGATCCAACCCACTCGTAAAGGAACTTTTGCAACAGCAGAGTAAAATCAAGAAATTACTGTTTGAATAGATAAATTAAAACAAAACAATCCTGCATATTACAGAACTAAATTGGGTTAAATGCGCACTATATTTACAGAGACTATGCATTAGCATACTTTGTAAAATGATTCATCTTGCTGAAATGCTAATTTTTATTACATTTAAAAAAATTTAAATGCTATATGAACAGAGTGCATTTTCATTATTGTGTGCCATTAATATTAAAACACATTTACTGCTGTTGAAATTATTATTTTTTTCCTCTTTGTAAGTAGATTTTTCTTTGAACTACTTTAGCTTTTATATCGATGAATGTTCCTCTGGTGGTGAAAAAAAACTGATGGTGTTTGGGGTATTTGCAGGTTGTCTTGGTGCGCTGGAATGAACCCTTCCAGAAGCTGGCCACTTGCGATATGGAAGGAGGCATATTTGTGTGGATTCAGTATGAAGGAAGATGGTCTGTGGAGTTAGTGAATGACAGAGGAGCCCAGGTAGACATTTTTTTTTTTTTGCAAATATGAGCTAAAATTGATTTGTTTTCCAAATTTATGGTATTTAACACATTTGTACTCCAACTGATGCAACAGAAAGGCTGTATCTTCTTTGCGCTGACCTCTTGTGTAATTACACTAATGATAGAAATCTTTAAATTAGGTGAGTGACTTCACTTGGTCCCATGATGGCACTCAAGCCCTCATTGCATACAGAGATGGGTTTGTGTTAGTTGGCTCGGTTAGCGGTCAAAGACACTGGTCCTCTGAGATTAATCTGGAGAGCCAGATCACCTGTGGCATCTGGACCCCTGACGATCAGCAGGTACCAATGTTTGGCTGAATTTGTACTACTTAAAAGATAATTACAATTACGTATAATTCAAAAATGTAAAGGTGTTGTGGACTAATGTCATAATCTTGAAGTGAGTGAGTGAAATGGGTTTGTTTGTTTATCTAGTCAACTATTAAAGTTTAATGTGCAATGTCCCCTCAGGTCTTGTTTGGAACAGCAGATGGTCAGGTAATTGTGATGGACTGTCACGGAAGGATGCTTGCCCATGTTCTGTTACACGAGTCTGATGGGATTGTGAGCATGTCTTGGAATTGCCCCGATTTCCTAGTCGAGGACAGCACAGAGAGCGACACAGACTCCGATGACAATATTCTGCCTTTAGGTACTAAACCGGTTTGCCCTTCAGCTCGTGTAACTTAATTAAAAGTGTTGCCTGAGGAAGACTCACATGTGTACTTTTCTTTCTTCCTCCAAGTGCGGCGAGTTAAGCCTCTGTTGACTGTCACCTTCTTATCAGGAGATATTAGTTTGATGAATAACTATGATGACCTCTCTCCTACTATAATTCGCTCAGGGCTTAAAGGTATGAACTCTGAACCTAAGTATGTTAATTTGCAACTTTAGTGATATGTACTGTTAATCATGTGAAGTAAATATCCTTTTTCTTTACACCAAAGACGTTGAGGCCCAGTGGTGCTCCCAGGGAGACCTCCTGGCTGTGGCTGGCATGGAGAGACATGGGCTCCCTTCTGACTCAGCTTGTGCATCCATCATGAGGAATGCCCTTGTTAAGTTTTATAATGTCCAAGGTGAACACATCTACACTTTGGAAACACCGGCGCAGGTTAGTCCTTCATAAATTAAGGGATAGATGTTTTGCTTAAAAAAATTATAATAATGAACATAAACCTTGTGTCATATTTCATGAAATCCACACAAGTGAGGACCAATTAGTAGAAATCCTCTTTCAATTGTTAACCGTTCTCAGACATTCTTGAAAGCAAACTACAACAAAGATTAGGATTGACACTTTGCCAGATATAAGGGTGTAGATTGTTTGTTTTGTAATCTAACCTAAAGGGTGTTAACCTTTGTTTCAGCTCAAAGTCAGCAATAGGAAGTAGCATAAAACAGAAACTAGCGAACCTGCTCTGCTATTGACGTCTGCAGGAAGTCTCTTATTCTCAGTGGTTCTTTTTCAGAGGCCCATCACCACCATTTGTTGGGGTCACAGAGATTCCCGTCTGTTCCTTGCATGTGGACCAGCTCTCTATGTGGTCCGTGTGGAGCACAGGGTGGCCAGCCTCCAACTTTTATGCCAGCAAGGCATTGCCAGCGCCCTGCGAGAGGAGAAAGATGTCGGGAAACTAAACATGCCCTCGCTTCTCTGCTCTTATGTCACCACTGCTTTTATCCCCACCATCAAGGTATTAAAGTTTAATGTGCAATCCTGCATCAGGTCTTTTTTGGTACAGCAGATGGTCAGGTGTTAGTGATGCTTTTCACCACTGCTTTTCATATACACCATTGAGGTGCAATGATCCCTGTTTCATTAGTGTGCAGTGACTGTCAGAGATAGGTTTCTTACCAACTTTATTGCACAGCGAGTAAAGGAAAATTGCTGACAGGGGCATGTTTTCATTTGAGTGTCCAGCAGTCTTACAGCTCCTTCCTTTCTTTGTTCTAGCCCCCAATTCCTGACCCCAACAACATCCGCGACTTTGTCAGCTATCCCACAGCAGGGAACGAGAGGCTCCACTGCACCATGAAGCGAGCTGAGGACAGTCCTGAAGCAGGCGGACCCTGCTACACGCTGTATCTAGAATATTTAGGAGGACTGGTGCCTATTCTTAAAGGAAGGCGCATCAGTAAACTTCGGCCTGAGTTTGTTATTATGGATCCAAAAACTGATGGCAAGGCAGGTGGGTTTAGACCTGAAAGAAAACACTTCACCTAAATCTTTTAAAAGTCGCTATTCATTCTGTCTTTAGCTGCAGTGAAAACTTTGCACAGTTTGGAATGGGCATGAACCAAAGTAAACACAAAATGCATTAGGGGTGGAACAGAAAATAGACCTGCCCAGGGTCATCTTGTATGCACCTTGTTTCTGTGCATATTTGTGCTGTGCGCTCGTCATTCACCTTGAGGAAGAACAAGTACAGAGTGTGGTGATGAGTGTTGCTTTCTGATGTAACATGGTCTGGGGCCTGATACAGGAATAGAGTATGTCGTGACCTGGCTGCACTCGTGTTGCATTTAATGTTATTCATGCAGAGGTTGCCCACTAATGGTATGTTAGTGGGTGTATTGTAGATATTTTGTTCAAACTCAACTTTATTTCTTATTTTTCTTTGCTGTGCTTCTTTCAGAGGAAGTTTGCGTCAATCCCATGATCTCATACACCGACAGCTGTAACTGCTCTGACTCCAGTGACATTGAGCTGAGCGATGAGTGGGTCGGGAAGAAGTCACCAAAGTTATCTCGCGGAAACAGGTCACCAAAACACGTCTGAAGTTATATAAATGTTTTTTATTTTTTTGCACATTTTCTCCTGCATTGTTTTTTCATCATTCCAAATGATTTTATAAGGTGTAAAAATGTGTCTTTGTTTCAAAGGTTGAACATGGAATCAAGAAAATCTCCCAAACTTTCACGTGCCAATCAAGAAGGCCAGCGATCGCCACGCCTACCAACAAAGAAGCCTCCCGTTCGGTCACCCAGCCTGACAAGGCGTGAGTTTTCTATGGATGGAATTACGGAGGTAATGACCTGCCAAATACAATGTACTGCCAAGTATTACAGCTCATGCTCATTAGCTAGTAATACTGTAGTACCTGCATTATTATCACTGTGTAATTCACAGCAACCTATGTTAGAATATAATGTTTTCTTTGTTACTGGGCTGCCATATTTTTGTTAGATCCTTTAATGATTGGCAAACTCACAGTCTATTATAGAAAGGATTTGTCACTCATTTATGATACAGTAATCATTACTACCATAGTGGAAATACTGACTTTAAATTTAAGCATTAAAAAAAAGAAAAATATTTGTTTATTTAGGGCAGCACAGGCCAGTTATCCCCGTTGCCTTGCAGCAAGAAGGTTCTGAGTTCAAATCCATCATCTGGCCATGGCCTTTCTGTGTTTGCATGCTCTGGGCTCTCTCCAGGTACTATGGCTTCCTCCTGAAGTCCAAAGACATGCATTTAGCGGGGTTAGGTTAATTGGTGATTCTGGTGAATGTGAGTACAAATGGTTGTGTGTTTCTCTGTGTTAGCCCTGAAACAGATTGGTGACCTGTCCAGGGTGTACCCTCTCGCCCTGTGGCAGCTTGGATAGCCTCCAGCCCCCTGAACTATCAATACACCCATCCATGGTTAGAAGAAAAGCATTTAGTTTAGGCAGCCAACTGCTGTGATGAAGTTCAGCACTCAAACGGATGATGGCCACTGTGTAACAAATGATTTGACTGTAGAATATATGCTCACCTGTCAGAGGTAAAGAAAAGTACATACTGTGATTTATTGTTAGGTCCACATTAATCTTGTCTCTACTTCAGCAATATTTAAAGTAAGGTACACAAATTTAAGTTTCTGCTGATGTGCCAAGTGAGCAGATGTGTGCAGCCTTCGCGCTTTAAGGGCTCTGCTGTAGTTAACTCTGTGAAGCTGCAGATAATTAAACTCCTACAAGCCATAAGCAAGAAACACTTTAGCTTCTGTTTAAGTTTTTTAAACCCAGATTACACTCTTTACTTGGTCATGTAGGTGTGCATTTGCTCCATGATCAGGGGAAAATCAAGAGGGAAAACTAGTGAAGGGGCACTGTCATCAGTTTAATTATTTATCATGGACTATAACAGTCAATGGTGTGCTGGAAGTAGGTTCACATGTGCTTAGCAGCAAAGCTTTCACACTTATTATTCACTTCTTTCCCGTTATCTTCAATTTTCTGCTTCACAGCACAATTACCTTGCACAAGTGACATCTAATATTTGGGGGACAAAATTCAAAATTGTGGGACTTGCTTCTTTCCTCCCCACAAATCTTGGCGCAGGTAAAAACCAAAAGCAGCACATATACATGACTTTACTCAACAGTTACTTTCGTTTTCCTTCTCGAGTCAACTCTATTTTCTTCTTTTCCAGTCATCTATAAGACCAGTTTGCTTCATTTGCAACCGAGGCAGATGACAATCTACCTTCCAGAAGTGCGAAAGATTTCTCATGACTTTATGAGCCTGCCTGTGTTCAACCCCAATGTGTTCAGCGAGGATGAGGATGACTTACCAGGTAAAGAGGAAATCCAGAAAGATGTAAATAAATTAATTTGCGTGCCCATCAGTTTATTATCATCCTAAGTCGCTTATACTCTTCTTCTCTGTCTTCTTATATAGTGATGGGGCCATCTGGAGTGGCTGGAGACAATCCTCCATGTACAGTCAACATTCCCATTGCTCCCATCCACAGCCCAGCTCAAGCCATGTCCCCAACCCAGAGTATTGGTCTGGTTCAGTCTCTTCTGGCCAATCAGAATATTCAGCTTGATGTTCTGACCAACCCGACCGCCACTGCTGCAGCAGCAGCTGCAGCGGCAGCAGCCTCTGTCCCTGTCACTGATCATGGTCAGGATGCTGTTGCGTCGCCATATCCCGTGCCAACTAGATACACCAGCCCTGGTCAGGTGATCTTCAATGGGTTGGAGATGGGTCCTCTTCTCCCTGGCACTTTACCTCCCCCACCTCCACCTCACCATCTCCCACCACAGCCTCATTCACAGCGTTCTCATTCACAGCAGCCTCGCCAGCAGCCATCTAAACAGTCACAGCAAATACAGACACAGCAGCAGCAGAAAATGCACCATCATCAACAGCAGCAAGGGCAACCGCAGCAACAGCAACACCATCACCCATCCCAATCACAGCAGCAGCTGCAGCAACAGCAGCAGCTGCAGCAGCAACACCAGCAGCTACAGCAGCTGCACCACCAGCAGGGGCAACAGCAGCAACAGCAACACCATCACCCGTCCCAGTCACAGCAGCAGCTGCAGCAGCAGCAGCATCAGCAGCTACAGCAGCTGCACCACCAGCAGACGCTACATCAACAACAGCAACATCAAGTTCAGCAACATCAACAAATGCAACAAACGCAACAGCAAGTGACGAACCAACAGCTTCAGCAACAGCAGATCCAACAGCAGCAGCAGCAGATGCAGATGCAGCACGAGCAAATGCAGCAGCAGCAGCAGCAGATGCAACAGCAGCAGCAGCAAATCCGACAGCAGATCCAAGAGATGAGGCAGCAGCAGCAGCAGCTCCAGCAGCAGCATCAGCAGATCCAGCAGCAGCATCAACAGATGCAGAGGCAGCATCAACAAATGCAGCAGCAACTGAAGATCCAAATGTCGTTGCCCCCTCCTCCATCTGGCTATCCTACCATTTCCTTGCAACAGATTCATCTTCTTCCCCAGATGCCACCTCCCACCACTGAGCCAGGGCTCGACAGGGGAGACCATGGACACACTCTGAAGCCAAGTCTGCCACGTATATTACCTCCCTCCTTTAACGATACAGATGGGTCTGTAGAGATTCAGATGAGGAAGGTAAATCCTCCTCCTCCGTACCCGGGGACTGTAGTGTCTGCAGCAGCAGCTTCAGCTGCTGCTCCTCCTCAAACTCTCATCACAAACTGTGACAGCCCAAGTATCCTGGCACCAGACCCCTGCCTGAAAAAGGATGAATTTTTGCTTCATCCTGTCACCTTACAGTACCCAACACCTCTTGGGTATGAAAGGATCACGACCTTTGACAGCAGTGGCAATGTGGAGGAGGTATGTCGGCCACGCAGGCGCCTCATTCGCAACCAGAATGCATACGCTGTGCACAGCATTGGGGGCTCAGCCACACTCAAAGTCACTTCCTCAGAGAATAAAAAAATTCAGCTTCCATACAGCTCAGCAACATTAAGTCGTCTTTCTGTCCCTCGATACACAATACCAAGTGGAGACCCCCCTCCTTACCCTGATCCAGCCAATCAGGTAACAGCTACACTTCCTCCTCCCCAGAGAATTGATAGCAGCCTCATTCATGCCACTCTACGTCGTGAACGAAGGGATGTGGGCCTCAAAGTGCCACAGATGATGGACAGCTCAAGGACACTACCTACTAAAGCTAAAATGAACAGTGCATTAGCCCTTTCCTACCAGCAGAGGGTGCCCACTGCCTTATACACATGCACACAGTGCAGTAGTAACAGCAGCAGCACCAGTGTTAGTGTCAGTGGAGGTGGAACTACCAGTAGTGGTATTGCAGGTGGAACAGTGGTGAGGCAGGACTTCCCACCAGGGAAAGGTGCGCATCACAGTACCATCATAGTGCACTCCAAAAATGCCTCGCCGATGGCATCTCAGTCATCTTACAGTCTACTGGGTGGCGTTGACAACAGTCGGGACAGAACAGTGTATGTTAATTCTGCATTTACTGAGGATGAGACTTTAAATCAGCAGTGTCACCTTGAAAAATCAGTACGTCAGCTGACTCTTGGTGATGTCAGTTTGACAGTAAAACGCCCTCCGCCTTACCAGTGGGACACCTCCGCCACAGAAGATTTCTGGCTCACCCCGGATCAAACAATGTTAGCTCCCCCACCTCATAAACCGCCTCCCCTTATTATCAGTCAAGCTCAGCACCTTGATGTGACTCGGCTTCCTTTTGTCCTCACAACTAAACCTCCAACCAGTCCGAGCACAAGCACTCTTACTTTTCCATCAGGTTACCACATATCCCTGTCACCTTTTCCTCCAGGGGTGGGTCACAGTGGACCCCCACTTCAGACTTTGCAAAACCCTCCGCAACAGTGTTCTCCAAATGAAGTGGTTGGTCCTGTCCCTTTTGCTCAGCAGGACCCTAATTTGGTCTTGCCACCGGGCTATCCCCCAAATCTGGCCAACTTGGCCTGCTGTCCTCTCCCTCCTCTGTACCCAGGAGCAAGCTCATGTGCCGGACTCCAACTGCACCCGGTCAGCCTCCACCCCTGGAACCCTTACCCCTGCCCACCGCCCATGCAAGATCCTCCTGCGCCTCCACTCCCAACCAAAACTCACCAGATTTTGGAGAAGCCAATACTGTCCCCACCTCCTCCTACTGCACCACCTCCCCCACCTCCTCTTCCCCCTCCTCCCCCACCTACCGAGTTGCCACCATCCAAAAGTGCCACAGAAGATCTCGCAGAATCTGCCAATAATTTTCCAGAGCCATCATCCTTGAATGAAAGCCCTGTCCCACAAGAGTCAGAGCGCTTCAACAAGAAGAGCCGCAAAAGGCTTGACAGCCGGGCAGAGGAGGCCAACATGCCCACTGTGTCTGAGGGCAAATCCAGAAAGGAAGGGCGTGCGCTGTCTGATTTCAACACTCTCATTGCGAGCCCGAGGCTTGGTAGCAGAGAGAAAAAGAAGCCCAAGGGGCAGAGAGAACAACTTAATAAAACAAAGAAAATGAACAGGACCACAAATGAGTTTCAGGATAGCTCAGAGAGTGAGCCAGAGCTCTTCATTAGCGGTGACGAGCTAATGAACCAGAACCAGAGTAGTAAGAAGAGCTGGAAGAACAAGCGCAGCATGCGTATGGCAAGTGAGCTGGAGGAGATAAAGTGTCGCAAGGCAAATGAAAGGGAGGACCGTAGTTTAGGCAGCCAAGGGTTTGTCTACGTTATGGCCAATAAACAGCCACTGTGGAATGAGGCCACCCAGGTGTACCAGCTTGACTTTGGAGGTCGAGTCACCCAGGAGTCAGCAAAGAATTTTCAGATCGAACTGGATGGTAGACAGGTAATGATAAGCAACATTAGTGAATTTAAAAATGATTTGTCTCTTCATCTCATAGGGGTTTCTATTTTTCTATTTTTGCTTCAGCCCTTAAAGCAAAAACACCAAACATGTATGACATCAGCTTTACACGTGCAGTGATCTGCTGCTCTTGTTCATCTTGTATATCTTTGGGCTTTAGCTTTAAAAAAGCAGCTTCACAATGCTTATGTTTTGGTTACTGCTTTCTTTCTGAAATATCTTCTTCTTCTACAATTTTTTTAGGTGATGCAGTTTGGGCGGATAGATGGAAATGCTTATATCTTGGATTTCCAGTATCCTTTCTCAGCCGTGCAAGCATTTGCTGTTGCCTTGGCAAATGTGACTCAGAGGCTAAAGTGAAAAGGTCATTTGGTGTTGCTGTGCACTAACTCAACAGAGCTCAGCGGTCTTACTTTCCAGCGTGTGGGGCTACGATGGAGAAAATGTCCTGTTTTATTAAGAAGAGATTAATATATGTACAAGCTAGTCTTGCACATGGAGGCAATTTACAATCAGTGTGTTGATGAAAGAGATTTAAGTGAATCCATAATTTCTAGTTCATATATTAAATGTAGTCATGTAGTCAATCTATTATAATTATTATGATATGGTATATATTAGATTAAAAAAACAAACCTTTTTCTGGGATAGAAAAAAATGCAAACTAACTTATGTTGCAGTGACTTTTAAAAGCAGTCTGGAGGTTTAGTGCCATCTGTAGTATCAAACACATTATCTCGCTATTGAATTGCAAATTAATAACCTTGTCGTGTTTATAAAGAAATAAGCACAGCAAATATATAAGTCTGAAGTGGCGTTCAAAATTGATATACACGTTCACTAAGCCATACCATATGTTATATGAACGCTGCACTATTTTAAATCCGTATTAAGAAATAAGTAGATATATTATACAGTTTTATTATATCACACTTATAGGTATTTAATTACATTTATTTATAATCTCATTTGGATTTTTTTTCAGTTGAATGTCTTCAACATTATGTTCAATTTGCTGAACATGCAATAGAGGGATATATAAATTTGGTAGCTGCAACATGAAAAGTTGAGTACAGTTTGCCATAGTTTATATATTTTCTCTTTATGCTACTTCCATGAAGTGCTGCAATGAACATAATCGTATTATTTTGGCCTCTGTACATTCAACCCATTCAACACCTGACGGTGTGTTCATTTTTCCACTTGTAAATTTAAACACATTTCGATTGAAGAAACATTATTCTCTATTTCCTTGTTGATTTCAGAATCAACTATTGTGGATACAGTTGTCAGTAATCGTGTACAGTAAGTCTATGGGTGCCATATCTAGCCAAAAGCATTTGGCTGAAAGTATGCCTGCTAGGAAATTAGCAGAAAATGATGTCATGTAGATCTCATCTCACCCAGAATAAATCTACACGGTAACGATTAAGATCTTTTCAATCACTTTCACTTGGTTGGCTCTGTTTTGTTTCCACTGGGTGTTTAAGATGCTACTTGAATTCTGCATTTGAATGTGAAGTACAGTAGTTTGCCTATTTTGGAAACCAGTGCTGCTTTAGATAGAGCTTGTGTGCAATAATGCTACCTACACAGAACTTAATGTCGTACCTGCAAAAGAAACTGTAATGCTGCTTGCTCTGTGTATTTAGTGACCTAACATTATTATGTGCTTAGAAAAATATGTGTGTATGTTGCTAATTTTAATAATTTTGTATTTCACCTTTGCTTTAACATTGCACCTTGAGTTGTTTTGGGGTTTTTTTTTCTTGATGTTACAGAAAAAAGAATGAGAACATAAACATGCAGAGGTATTAACTACAACATACTCATAAGTTGCTAGAGATGACCCGTTAGTGGGAGTGAGATTCATGTAGATTTGGTGCTATTGTATAAAGAAAAAAATGTGATCATATCTGGAAATCTGTCACTTGTTTTTAGAAGTTTATTTTAACTGGAAAGTATTTTGCAAAAAGTTACAGAACATTTGGTGCAGATGTTTTCATTTCAGCTTTTTTTATTCAGTGCAGCTTCAGAGATTTTAGCAACAGTGCGTGTCAGTTATTATCAGCAATACTGCCTAATAACCGAATGGTTTGCTGCCTGATTGTTTTTCTCTTATTTTGTGATGGAAACAAAAAAAATATATGACTGTAGGTTTTCTGGGGACCTATAAGCTGGCCAAAATGGAATAAAAATCTATGGTTCCAAAATGTTTTTTGTTGTTTTTATTTTATTTCTTTTTATTTTTTATATTAGATCTTTTACAAACTAATGCAATGGAAGTGATTGCAAAAGACCTGCTCTTCACTTTCCATTAAATGTGGGAGAAATATTAATACAGTTGTAGATATAAAATATTTTAATTTGTTTATTTAATTTTACTTTGACATTTTGTATGCATCTTTGTCAAAGTTGTCTTCTGTAGTTAGCGTATTCCACAAAATGCTGTTTAATTCAGGCAAGCACGCTAATCTAAGAATATTTGGATTAAAAAAAAATATCTGGAATTACAGATATTTATTCAAAAACATATATATTTTTCCGGCTGACAAATTTGTCTGCTGGAAAAAATACTTTTGCTTTCCTGATAATACTTTTGCTTTTCCAGATGAGGATCATGGATAGCTCCCATGGAGTGAAAGGGGGACACCTGGACAGATTACCAATCTATGACATAGAAACCAGACTCACTAATTAATCTAACATGCATGTCTTTGGACTGAGAGAGAAACCTGCAAAAGACATAGAGCACATGGAAACTCCACACAGAAGGGTTCCCGCTGGCTGGTGGATTCAAACCCAGGATCTTCTTGCTGAGAGGCCAAGGAGTAATCTCCATGTTGTGCTTTGATACATAATAGTTGTGGTTATATTTGCGTCATTTTTGTAGGCAATAACATTAAATTACAGTTTACATAAAAAATTAAAATTTTTATATTTTAAAGGAGTCTTTAAAAGAAAAAGAAATATAAAAAGATACGAGCAATTTGCTTTCAGATTCATCAATTATTAGTATGACAGAACAACTGTAATATTATAAGAATTAAAGAATGCAGTCAGAGATTTTAGCATAAAGCTAAGTAAATGCTTAACAAAAATCTATGTTGCAGTTAGTGTAATAACTAATTATCATAAAAAGGATGTTTTCTACAGTCACTGGTTGTGACATTGATATAACCACAGGCAGTGTGCTTTTATTTTGAAAGTGAGTATCTGGTCATCTTTTAATGTAATGATTTGCCTGAAGTTTTTTTTTTTTCAATGTGTGGGAAAATTTGGAAAAGGCAGCTGCTGCATATCAAATTGGCTGGTTTTTTTTTGTTTGTTTTGTTTTTTAATTTATTAAACCATTTAATTAATTAAAAAGCTATTCACTGAGTTTTTACCAGAGCCCTCGAATGGTACTTGTTATTTATAGTAGTATAATTGTGTTACGACTGTTACTATTTGAGTGTCCAATAAAATGGCAGTTTAATATGCCAAACTGCGGAGGGCAGTAATGGGATGGGATTAACTTAGTTATTACTAAGAAGAAGAAGAGGGTCAGTCTGGAAGTGCTGCGTGTAGTCCATGCTCACTGTAGTCACTTGTAGCGGAGGAGGCTGTCAGAAGGCATTTACTTCGCGGCTGGTGCTGTCAGGATTTACCCTCTCCTCTTTCACTTGTTCTGCATTTCTCAGCCACTGGATGTTAAAAATGGACCAGCATCCTGATCTTCCGACGAGAGGTTTGTGACCTTTGTACGCTGTGAAAAAAAAAAATCAATAAAATAAACTCTAGTCTAAGGAGCTTGGAAAGAAAAGCGTCTGGACTTCTTTAGGTTGCTTGAAGACGTTTCACCTCTCATCCGAGAAGCTTCTTCAGTTCGAGATTTGCTGGCAGATACTCAGCTCAATATAGCTGACTTCTCTTGACTTTATTCCCTTACTACTGCAATAAATTTAACCACGAACTTTATGTTCTTTCAACTCAGCATGGCCTTATCGCATTATTCATGTTTCTCTTCCCGTTTTCTCTTCAGAGATGTCAGATAACAACACCACAGCTGAATCAACAGATCCTCCTCAGAGGTTCACAAGAAAAGAGATTCTCACCTTAATATCAATGGCGTCTGTGAACTTTGGCTCTATGATTTGCTACTCAATATTGGGCCCATTTTTTCCCACCGAGGTAAGTTCAAGGAAGGGTACATCATAGGGTACAAATCACATGTTACAGCACAAGAGGTTAAAGGTTCAAGATATTAAAAGTTTTAAAAAATGAGCTTATGAATGCAGGGTTTGCATGAAGAAATAAAACACGTTCTCTCATACATGCAAGTTCATATATCTGCAAACAAATCTTTTTCCTGCAAGAGGAAACTAGGAACAATCATTTCCTTCTACTAAAATGTATTTGTGCTCCCATGTAGTTGTACAGTTCACAGATTAGACTATTGTTTAGCTTAAGAACTCAGTAATGTCTTCTGAAGGCAATGAATGAGTAGTCATGCGCTACCAACAGACATCCTCCCTGAAGACCAGTGAAGACTGGCTCTTTTGTAATCAGCCGTTCAACTTAAGGTCTGTCATGAGCTCGAAATGCAAATGTTGGAAAAGAGTGGCACAACAAGCTGGTTAGGTAAAAAGGCATTTGTCACCTTAACCTATTAAGTTTAGCATATTTGATACATACAGGTTTTTTTGAGTTCTTGACACTTAACACACCATCAGTTCGATTTTTTTCTTTTCCCTCCCCAAAAATGTAAATAAATTGCAAAATACAGTTTTAAGCAATGAATTGCATTAAATAAATAAAAATACCAGCTATGGCAAATATAATAAAAATTTAAACTCAAATATGCTAATTAAATTTATCAGAAGGTTCAATAAACTCTTGATTGTTTAAAAAAAATTGAGTTTTATGGTCTTTTATGGTTCAGGCTTGTAAGGGTTATTAACATATTTATAATTTCTACATCAGTTTTGAGATTCACTTTTCATTATCCTTGTTGTTTTTGTTTTCGTCATGTAGATCCCCTAACTTTATCTGTTGTCCTGTTTTAATATTTAGGCAGTAAAGAAAGGAGCCAGTCAGACTGTAGTTGGTCTCATATTTGGGTGTTATGCTGTCTCCAATTTAATTGGTTCATTGGTACTAGGAAAATATGTAAGTATACACTTTCATTTCATGCCATATGCATAACAATTTGCAGCACAAGTGTAATCAGAGACTCTGTAACAGTGCAACTGACCCATTCTTTGTGTATCAGATTGTCCAGATTGGTGCTAAATTCATGCTTATTGCAGGACTTTTTGTATCATCATGCTGCACTATTATATTTGGGTAAGTGACCTGTGTTTCGTATTATGAAAATATTATGATAAAAATAATTCTGTTTATTTGGATGTATGTTTGTGAAGGTTCTCAGTCATCCAGGTCATAGTAGTCTAAGGAGCTTGGAAAGAAAAGCATCTCGACTTCTTTAAGTTGCTTGAAGACGTTTTACCTCTCATCCGAGAAGCTTGAAACCTAGCCCCACCCTATCATGTGATTTCCTGAGATCAGATGGCCCAGGATGTGAGTGGGCATTAAGGCGTCTGGGAAGGGTACTCAAAACTGGATTATAGATGGCAGACAGTTGGTGTCGTAAACCACCACCTCTATGATAGGGTGGGCTAGGTTTCACATTGAGCTCACCCGAAACCTTAGCTGATTGTGACCTACACCTATTTTCACACTTAGGCTCATGTGATTAGGTAGAGGATCATTAGGGGGTCCATTGTCCCTTATGGGGGGACACTCCCACAGAGCTTAAATGTGGGACTCTCCACCATTTGACCCTAGAACTGAAGAAGCTTCTCGGATGAGAGCTGAAACCTCTTCAAGGAACTTAAAGAAGTCCAGACACTTTTCTTTCCAAGCTCCTTAGACTACTATGATCTGGATGACTGAGAACCTTCACAGACATATTGCCGTACAATTTGGGAAGGGGCGGTGGTTTACAACACCAACTGTCTACCATCTATAATCCAGTTTTGAGTACCCTTCCCAGACGCCTTAACGCCCACTTACATCCTGGGCCATCTGACCTCAGGAAATCACATGATAGGTTGGGGCTAGGTTTCACAATGAGCTCACCTGAAACCTTGGCTGATTGTGACCTACACCCATTTTCACACCTTGGCTCATGTGATTAGGTAGAGGATCATTAGGGGGTCCATTGTCCCTTATGGGGGGACACTCCCACAGAACTTAAATGTGGGACTCTCCACCATTTGACCATAGAACTGAAGAAGCTTCTCGGATGAGAGTTGAAACATCTTCAAGCAACTTAAAGAAGTCCAGACGCTCTTCTTTCCAAGCTCCTTAGACTATTTGGATGTAGCATTACAACTTCCTTACCTGGATGATTAAGCATGTTTTAGGACTAACTGTGACAATATAACAAAGTTCAAGGGGAAAGATAATGACATAAGAAAACAAGAGGAGAAGTAACAGGTGCAAAGAGAGGGGGAGATTACTAACATAAAGACTCGAGAAATTTAAAGTTTAAAAATAAACTACAATATTCACCACAATAAAAAAAGAGAGAGATACAACTGAATCGGGAGACAAGCAAAAGAAATATAGAAATAAGACTGGAGGAACAGAATCAAGATTGGATTAACTAAATGAAAACAAGGATCTCTGGAACTGAAGCTAAGAACTGACGGTATGAAATTTTCTTGTCTTGTCTTCTTTGCAGATTTCTTGATCGGGCTCCTGCAGGACCTATATTCATCAGTCTGTGCTTTATTGTGAGGTCGCTTGATGCTGTCGGCTTTGGAGCTGCTATGACATCTGCTTTTGCCATCACAGCAAAAATATTCCCAAACAATGTGGCAACTGTTTTGGTGAGGGTGGACAAACTTGTCAGACTGGCATGCTGTTTAGACATTAGAATCACGAGAAAACAGAAACAGCAGGTTTAAATTGTTATGTATCTCTCAGAAGCAACTGGCTCTTGGCTATGATGTAAGAAATTCCCAGTATAGTAGTCTGGGTCAATAATCCTTTTTATACTGTTTTAGGGTAGTTTGGAGATTTTCACAGGACTCGGCCTTATCCTGGGACCACCACTGGGAGGGTGGCTCTACCAGTCTTTTGGATACGAAGTCCCTTTTTTAAGTCTTGGATGCTTGCTGCTGATTATGGTTCCTTTCAACATTTACGTCCTGCCATCCATTGGTAGGTAACACCTAAGATTTGGGTGTATTATTTGTCCATTTGAAATTGCCATTTTGTGTTTTTTCATTTTTCTCACATTATAACTCAGCTGTATTTTATGCTTCCCTCCTCTCAGAGGCAGTCCCATCGAAGGATTCATTCTTTCGACTACTCACCCACGTGAAAACAATCCTGGTTTGCTATGTGATATTCACTCTGAGTGCAGGTCTGGGCTTTTTGGATGCCACTTTGTCGCTGTTTGCTATTAACAGGGTAATGATATCCTTTATAATCAAATTAGCTTATGTTTATGTGGATTGCATGAACAACTTTTTTTCCTATTCATCATCTTTAGTTCGGTCTCTCAACTGGCTACGTGGGACTAATAATGCTTGGTTTATCTTTACCATATTGTCTGGCATCACCACTGATGGGGTATTTCACAGATAAATATCCTGTATGTATCCAAGCAATCAAAATGATAAAATATAAATGAATATGTAGATTTTGAAATGAAATTTGATCTTGTGCACCAGGCCACTAGGGTCGCTTTCTTGGTGACAGGAGGCATCACTGCTACAATCGGCTTCTGTCTGCTTGGTCCCGCCCCTTTTCTTCACATCCAGAGGTTAGTGTGGGATTCAGGTAAAACTAACACTTCTGTATTTAAAAATGATGGACATTTTAAGAAATATGTGTATCCCCCTCTGAGCCAAGAGTAATATCAGAGGAGAGATCAGAGTAGATTTTCCCAACCTCATTTTTACAGTAATGTCTAACTCTGGGAAACAGTTACACCTGCCAGGAAACAGTCCCACTGTGAATAAAAACTTGATCTTACTATTTGAAAGTGTTTTAAACCTGCACTCTTTCTAATGGCCAGCAATAGTATGTGGTTAAATATCCTCAACCAGACACTTTTGCTTGCCATCAACATGCTTCTGGCATAATTCTAGTTGCCTACTAGACCAGTTTATAGAGTTGAACTGGTTGGTTTCCTGGTATGGATCTGGCTTTCAACTGTAGTCCACAAATGTTCAATAGAGTTGAGTTTAGGCTTTGGAAAAGCTTAATGTTAGCCTTCTTTATCCATCCCAAAACCAGCTTGGGATCACTGTCCTGCTGGAACATGCAATTGTTTCCAAGTTTCAACGATCGAGCTGTTGATCTGAGGTGAAGTTAATGAATTTGGAGGCAGTCCTACTTCTTCATTATCACATCCACTTTGTGCATGGTACCAGTACCACTGGCAGCGAAACAGCCCCAGAGCATGATGCTACCACCATGATGTTTGACAGGTTGTACAGTGTTCTTGAAGCATCACCTTTACTACTCTAAACCATACCTCTGGTTATCGTGGCCAGATAGCTTCAGTCATTGCCTTGTCTGACCATGCCTTCTCCATCGCTTCTCTATCTCCATTGGCTTGTCCATGTGGACAAATTTCAGTCAAGCTTGTAGGCGATGATTTTGGTGATGTAAAATTTGCTTCAATGTCGACAGTGACACTGGTGATCCAGCAGTTTCTAGTTCATGGCAGGGTTGAGCCTTGGTGGTTCCACGGTTGTTCAGGAACATCCTGTCCAATTTTCCCTCGTCTAAGGGTGACTTTTTCCGTCTTCAAGACTTTGGAAAGACTTTGGTAAAGTGGTGACACATCTGAATAACCTGTACTTACAAAGAATTGTTTGAAATCATGATCTTGGAATCAGGTTTTTATAAATGTTGCCAAGAGGCCTTTCCAACTTGTATAAATCTACAATTTTTCTTGTTAGATTGTCACTGAGTATTGAACAGGCCTGCGAGCATAAGAAGAAGAGAAACTACCACTTGTAGTTACTCATGATCTCTAACAAGAAGGTAACAGGTCTTAGCCCTGTCGATTTCAAAGACATTATGGAAGTTTCAGTACCACTTATTAAAATAGTATATGTACATATTTGTCCCTGTGTTAATGAGGAAAAAACCTAAATAAATCCAAACGTGTGCACCTAATTTATATTTTTCAAAGTCTTTAAAGATGTATACTGTACCATCATTCTACCCTGGAAAAACATAGTTAAAAGCCCTAAATTGCCATGACATTCATGCCCTTGAGTGTGGTTAAACGTCAAACCCCAATGTAAATCTTTACTTTACAGTCATATGATCATAAGATTTCACAGCATCTTACACCATTTCTTCTTTTGTTCTTCTTCTTTTGGCTGCTTCTTTTAGGGTTCACCACAGAAAACCATTTCAGCCTATCCCTAACATCTTCCTCTGTCACACCAGTCATTCTTCACTACACTGTGGTTTTCCTCTATTCCTCCTTCCTGGCAGCTCGGTTTTTAACATCCTTTGTCCAGTGTATCCACTATTCCTTTCACTATTCCTGTCACAAATCACCCCAGAAACTCATCTCCACCCACTCCCTCCTGGCTGCATTCTTTTCTTCACCTCTCTTCTGTACTTTGTGTTCCTTTCAACGATTAAGCCCAGATATTTAAACTTTATACCACTACTAGGGAGTTATTCAGTGGTACATATGTTGCCTCGACAACTTATACCATATTTAATCCCTTTGCCTTAAAAAGTCTAACTTCTGTATCTTTTTCTGTATTTTTGTTTTGGTTTAGTCAGCTGTGGTTGGTGGTCGTCATGCTGGGTCTAATTGGGTTTTCTCTGGGTATGAGTGCAATCCCCACGTTCCCTGAGATCATCACATGTGCATAGTGAGTTCTTTCACATAATGCTCAACATTCATGAGCTGTAGATTGTTTTCTGTTTTTTTTGTGGATTTTCTTTCATAAATATTGCTGGATGAAACAAATGTTCTGCAAATTTTGTTTTTCCTCATAGCGAAATAGGATTTGAAGAGGGGCTAAGTACACTTGGAATGGTGTCTGGGTTATTTGGTGCAGTGTGGTGCACTGGGTGAGTCCCTAATATATTTGTTTCCCGGCCTTTGGCTTTTTAGAGCCGTGATTTAGTTCTAATTTTGTGATTGTTTTTAAGGATGTTTTATGGCCCCATTGTGGGAGGAATTATTGTTCAACATCTCAGCTTTGAATGGGCTGCTACAGTTCAAGGAGCATTGGCATTTTTGGGTGTAAGTATCAGTGACTGCAGCGTTTAGATATTTTATGTCAATACACATCTCATTGAACACTCTGTCCTCAGGCATTTCTCATGTTCGTGTATTCTCTCTGTCAACGGACAAAACGACCAAGGTAGGCCTAAACTTTAAGTGAGCATAATAATATTTGTCAGTTAAACCACATAGAAAACTTTTTTTAACCTTTGTGCTGTCTGCACCAACAAAAAATGGTAATTCTTTTTTAAACGTTTAAATTTAAGGGTCCAAGAAAACAGTCAACGAGCAGATGAAAGAACCCCTCTCCTATGATCCTGTGTTCCAGCTCCAAGTTACACAACTTTTTAAACATCTTATCAGCCATTTTTTGTTATCAGGCTGATATTGTTTTAATGGTGTGAGTCCTTTGGTTATTTATATGTGGTTCTAGGGAATGCATTGTAGTAGGAACTACCCAACAGGTATTTTAAGTATTTTTGCAGGTATTTATAACTCTATAGCAGGGGTCCCCAATCCCAGTCCACGAGGGCCGGTGTCCCTGCAGGTTTTAGATCTCACCCTGGGTCAACACACCTGAATCACATGATTAGTAGTAGAACTTCAAGACATGCTGGGGAGGTAATTTATCCATTTAAATAAGCTGTGATGGATCAAGGACACATCTAAAACCTGCAGGGACACCGGCCCTCGTGGACTGGGATTGGGGACCCCTGCTCTATAGCCTGCTTCTTATCAATGCAGTAACACTGTGTAATGTAAAATCTCAGATTAATTGTATTATGTTTTTACAAAAAGCTAGAGAGTCATGGAGTGGGTCCAAAACTAATTTGGGGAGCAAGACGGATATTAAAAATGAAACCAGAAGTTCACTACACAAACCCAGCTTGATTGTGAGCTAAGTTAGAGTCCTGTGCTGGTAGAATCCACAGAAACAAACTCCTGCCAAAGTATTTAAAACTGCCTTGTAATAGTTTCTTCAACACTGCCACGATGACTCACACACAATAACACACAATGACACCAGCCACTTGGTTAGTAAGAATGAGTTTTTATAACCAGTGGCTTAATTGTAAAGCAGTGCAAGTGTACTGATTTAAGGTGGTGCATCTGAATGTAAGTGTTTCATATGGGTGTGTAACTTATAAAGTATACATTTATTTACTATACTAAAACAGTGCAATTTACTTGATAATCACAAACAATTGTGCCTTTTGTAGAGATGTTCATAGGATTTCTACATCACAACTTGGATTTCATTTTTAATTGACCAATATCAACATCTGATTACCTCATTCATAGAAATGTGAAGAAAACCATGTGATATAACGATATCTTTGGAAAGATAAATTATACAGGTCATAATGAACCTTTCATACTGTACTAATTCTTCAAACAGGGAATTTATTGCAGATGATGTTGAATGTTGAATGTTTTACCTTCTTTTCTGCCTGAATTATAGATTTATTTAACTCTGGTATTGAGGTTTTTTCACTCACTGACAATGTAAGGGACTGCAAAGACTGATTATTAATAAAAAATGGAAATACAACTATAAATTAATTTTTTTTGTTATTGTAAAGAAATATATATATAAATCCTCTCTTACAGGTTAATCAAGTCGAATTACAATATGACATGAGTTTTCTTACATAGATAAGTTATTCAAAATATTCAATGTACAAAAAATATGCTTATCAGCTTTACATAATTGAAATAATTTTGTAATTTTGTTTTTCCCAATTCAGCTTTTCAACTTTTCAATACTAAAAATATATCACAATAATAATAATATCACAGCAGCACCACGGCGAATGGTCAATTCATCAGAGCGATTTGCTTTGTAATCATAAAGAGAAACAACCTAGGAAAAGATCAGAGAGGTAGGACAGTTGAATAAGTGTGAAATAAGGCTGCGGCTGAGCTTTAAATTACACTGGATACTTACTACTTGCTGAACAGGTGCAGAATCTGTTTCTACGTGGATCCCTGAAGAGTCAAGAAGAGTCTGACAAAGAAAAAAGGACATTATTTAATTCTTGTAGCAGCAATTTTAGATGGCAGACACCACTGCAGTCCTTGCGTATCTTAGCAACATTAAAATTAATTGGAAACATTACAAAATCTTACCGTCTGTAGTCTAAAAGACGAAGCACCTTTTAGAAGATGACCGACAGGACTGAACCCACCTAAAAGTATAAGAAAAAAACATCAATCATTGAAACTGAATTAATATTTTATGGATTACCACGGTAAATATTATACATTATATCAGTAACTGCAATTTGTAGTAGTCACTTCAAGAGATGGGTAACAATTGCCAGGAGTCCATATGTGTTTCTGTTCATAGCGTACATCCTGCCCTGTGCTGAAAGGACTCAGGCCCAAGTTGTACATAGCACAGTTATAATCTTCATAATCATTTCAGTTACACAGCTCCATTGAAGCCATTCACTGGTTAAAGACAAATAACTGTGTGATTAACTGAAAAAAGCCACTTACGGGGCTGAGTGCTCAGAGAAGCCTGTGGGATAAGCTGCTCTGCCAGAGCTCCAGTGAGCTGCAGTCTGGAGTGTGGTGATGGGAGAGATGGAGGTGGGAGTGAGGCATTTAATCCTGTCTGCAAAATAAATATAACAAAACTCAAGTAACTTGCATAATAATTCAAAATGGCAATAATTTAATAAAATATTTAAATAATTTGCCCATGCTTATATTTATATCATCAACATATCATCTATGTTACTGAATGTATCATGTTTACTCACATATTTCTATTCACTGTCTTTCATTATAATAAAATCTAAAAGTAATATTTAAATTTGTGGATTTCATGTAAACCTAATGTAATTCTCACTGTCAGGAACACAGCTGTAAAATCAGTATTAAATGGGGGGGGGGGGCTGTTCCAGTTACCATAGGGCAAGAGGTGGGATACATCCTGGACATGTCGCCAGCTTGAACCACAGAGAGACAGACAACCATTCGCACTCACATTCACAACTATGGGCAATTTAGATTGACCTAACTCCACTAACTGCATGTCTTTGGACTGTGGGAGGAAGGTGGAGTACCTGGAGAGAACCCACGCAAACATGGGGAGAACATCCAAAGTCTACATAGAAAGACGACATATTTGTACATATATCGGTTTACTTTAATCTGCCAGACTGCGGAGGGCAGTAATGGGATGGGACTAACTTAGTTATTACTTAGAAGAAGAAGAGGGTTAGTCTGGAAGTGCTGCCAGGTAGTCCATTCTCATGACTGTAGTCACCTAGGGGAGGAGGCTGTCAGAAGGTATTTACTTGTCAGGATTTACCCTCTGCTCTTTCAGTTGTTCTGTCACCGTCTGCATTTCTCAGTCACTGGATACAGACCCCTGAATACTGAAAATGGATCAACATGCGGATCCTCCGACGAGAGGTTTGTGACCTTTGTACCCTGTGGAAATTAAATTACTGTGTAAAATAAACTAAGAATTGTTGGCAGATACTCAGCTCAACTTAGCTGACCTCTTGACTTTTTTTCTTATCTCTGCCAAAAGTTTAACCACGAACTTTATGTTGTTTCAACTCAGCATGACCTAATCTCATTATTCATGTTTCTCTTCCCGTTTTCTCTTCAGATAACAACACAGATAACAACACCACAGCTGAATCAACAGATCCTCCTCAGAGGTTCACAAGAAAAGAGATTCTCACCTTAATATCAGTGGCATCTGTGAATTTTGCCTCTATGATTTGCTACTCAATATTGGGCCCATTTTTTCCCACCGAGGTAAGTTCAAGGAAGCCAGCATCATAGGGTACAAATCACATGTTACAGCACAAGAGATTAAAGGTTCAAGATAATAAAAACTTTAAAAAATGAGCTTATGAATGCTGCTTTTGACTGAAGAAATAAAACACGTTCTCTCATACATGCAAGTTCATATATCTGCAAACAAATCTTTTCTAGCCAGAGGAAACTAGGAACAATCATTTCCTTCTTCTAAAATGTATTTGTGCTCCCATGTAGTTGTACAGTTCACAGATTAGACTATTGTTTAGCTTAAGAACTCCGTAATGTCTTCTGAAGGCAATGAATGAGTAGTCATGCGCTACCAACAGACATCCTCCCTGAAGACCAGTGAAGACTGGCTCTTTTGTAATCAGCCATTCAACTTAAGATCTGTCATGAGCTCGAAATGCAAATGTTGGAAAAGAGTGGCACAACAAGCTGGTTAGGTAAAAAGGCATTATATTATCCTTGCTGTTTTTGTTGTCGTTATGTAGATGCCCTAACTTTATCTGTTGTCCTGTTTTAATATTTAGGCAGTAAAGAAAGGAGCCAGTCAGACTGTAGTTGGTCTCATATTTGGGTGTTATGCTGTCTCCAATTTAATTAGTTCATTGATACTGGGAAAATATGTAAGTATACACTTTCATTTCATGCCATATGCATGGCGATTTGCAGCACAGGTGTAACCAGAGAGTCTGTAACAGTGCAACTGACCCATTCTTTGTGTATCAGATTGTCCAGATTGGTGCTAAGTTCATGCTTATTGCAGGACTTTTTGTATCATCGTGCTGCACTATTATATTTGGGTAAGTGACCTGTGTTTTGTATTAACTATGATAATGATAAAATTGGAAAAAGTCCAGATTCTCATTGTGACAAAAGGACCCAACAACTCCAAGGATCATGCTGACGTTCTGTCACTTTATTTGTTTTACACACACCTTTTCAGTGTGCTTTTGGAGTTCGCTTTTCAGCATGACTCAGCGAGTTGCTGCTGCTGCTGCTCTCCGACTCAGCGTGCTGCTTAAATACGCGAGGCATGATTAAACAGTGGTTACCAGCTGTCAGCCATCCTCCCCTGGCACTGCCTCCTGCTGCCCTATCCCTCTTCAGCAGCCGAAAAACAAACAACACCCCGCCACACTCATCTCCCACAAATTTCCTGAAAATACCAAACTAACAATGAATTTATTCATGTAAAAAATAATGTTTTGTGCTGAATAAACAAAATGAAAACAGATCCATTAGCCACAATGTTTAGCACACAGTTGTATATCCATATACATATTGTTCTGCTGTAAATACACAAACTGGTTGGAGTGATGATTAAATCCACAGCAGAAAATAGTTCCAAACTTGTGTAGGCAAATCTGCCAAAACAATACTGTGCCAAGCTGCTTAAAAGGGAGTCTAGGAATTCAGTAAAATGAAAGTACACCGTTATAATCCATTTATAACTTCAGTTGGAGCACAGACTGTGAACAGCAAGCACACTAGGGAACTTGTAAAGTTTGGGGGTTTTTTTTAAGGCTGGCGCATTGTTGGTTTTAATGAGGATAAAAAAAAATAACTTAAGGTTAACATTCCTGTTAATTTTTTCATCTGTCACATAAGAGCTGTGTAGCAGGCAGATTGTGGAACCAAATGCAAAACTCTGGAACTAAGGCGTAAACTCAAAATATAGCTTTAACGTTGCCCACTCATAAGGACACAAAAGGTTCAAGACAAACCATGACGGACAATATAACAAAGTTCATGGGGAAAGATAATACGACAACACAGAAAGAATAAGACAAGAAAGACAAGACTGGAGGAACAGAATCAAAAGGAGATCAGTTTAATGAACCTAAAGAACTGAAGGTATAAAAAACACCAAAGGAAATTATATGAAGCGTCAGGAAATAAACAGGACAAATAAAAACAAAGAAATCACAATGTGAATAAAAAGCTAGATTCCATGAATACAGAACCCTAATACAAAGATACAAAATGAGGAAGAACCCCTCTGGGGCCAAGGCCCAGAGACCATAGCACAATCACCTTTGTTTCAGATCACACACAGTTCCTCTGAGCTTATTTATTTCATCTGCATTTCCTTTAATCTTTCTATTCTGTTTGACACTTGCTGGCTCTTGTCTTCTTTGCAGGTTTCTTGATCGGGCTCCTGCAGGACCTATATTCATCAGTCTGTGCTTTGTTGTGAGGTCGCTTGATGCTGTCGGCTTTGGCGCTGCTACAATGTCTGCTTTCGCCATCACAGCAAAAATATTCCCAAACAATGTGGCAACTGTTATGGTGAGGGTGGACAAACTTGTCAGACTGGAATGCTGTTTAGACATTAGAATCACGAGAAAACAAACAGCATTATAGGTTTAAGTTGTTTTGTATCTCTCACAAAACAAGTGGCTCTTGGCTATGATGTAAGAAATTCCCACAGTATAGTAATCTGGGTCAATACTGTTTTAGGGTATTTTGGAGATTTTTGCAGGACTCGGCCTTATCCTGGGACCACCACTGGGAGGGTGGCTCTACCAGACTTTTGGATACAATGTCCCTTTTTTGTTTCTTGGATGCTTGATGTTGATTATGGTTCCTTTCAACATTTACGTCCTGCCATCCATTGGTATGTAACACTTGAGATTTAGGTGTATTGTTTGGTTTATTATTTAAAATTGCCATTTTGTGTTTTTTCATTTTTCTCACATTATAACTGAGCTGTAATTTTATGCTTCCCTCCTCTCAGAGGCAGTCCCATCGAAGGATTCATTCTTTCGACTACTCACCCACATGAAAACAATCCTGGTTTGCTATGTGATATTCACTCTGAGTGCAGGTGTGGGCTTTTTGGACGCCACTTTGTCACTGTTTGCTATTAACAGGGTAATGATATCCTTTATGATAAAGTCAGCTTACGTTTCCTAGAGTTTTTGTAGATTCCTTGATCAACGTTTTTTCCCTATCCATCATCCTTAGTTTGGTCTCTCAAATGGCTACGTGGGACTAATAATGCTTGGTTTGCCTTTAGTGTATATTCTGGCATCACCGCTGATGGGGTATTTCACAGATAAATATCCTGTATGTATCCAAGCAATCAAAATGGCTAAATGTGTATAATTATCTTTTTTCTTTTCTTTTAAAAAAAATTTTGATCTTGTGCACCAGGCTACTAGGGTCGCTTTCTTGGTGACAGGTGGCATCGCTGCTACAATTGGCTTCTGTCTGCTTGGTCCCGCCCCTTTTCTTCACATCCAGAGGTTAGTGTGGGATTCAGGTAAAATTAACACTTCTGTATTTAAAAATGATGGACATTTTAAGAAATATGTGTATCCCCCTCTGAGCCAAGAGTCATGTCAGAGGAGAGATTGGAGTAGACTTTACTAACGTCATTTTTACAATGTCTAATTCCAGGAAATAATTGCACCTGCCAGGTAACAGTCACACTGTGAATAAAAATATGACATTGCCATTTTGGAAGTGTCTTAAACCTGCATTATTTTTCACGGCTAGCAGGGAGCGACTCCTGTGGTAGCAAAAAAGAAAGCCCGTTGTACAAAAATTTGTGAGGAATTAACTCTACTTTAAATGTTATTAAATAACACTAAATATTGTGCTAATTACTTTACGGTCTCAATTTCTAGGTTTAAGTTTACTGAGTTCCTTGGACTTGCCATTGTTCTGAGTATTGGTCAGTGCTTCTCACTGCTCTCCTTCTGTCACAAATCACCCCCTAAAACTCATTTCCACCACTCCCTCCTGTCTCTACTCTCTTCTTCATTGTTCATTGCTTTGGATGGTTGAATCCAGTTATTTAAATTCATTCACCTTCACTGCCTCTGCTCTTGGCAACTTCACTATTATGTCTGTCTCCCTATCATTGACACATAGGTCGGTTACTTTGGATGGTTAAGCCCTGGTATTTAAAATCTACACCACTGCAAGGGGAGTGGGACATATGTTGCTTCGACAAGTCATATACTGAATTAATCTCTTTGCCTTAAAAAGCCAAACTTCTGTATCCTTTCGTTTTTTTTACATTTAGTCAGCTGTGGTTGCTGGTCGTCATGCTTGGTCTAATTGGGTTTTCTCTGGCAATGAGTGTAATCCCCATATTCCCTGAGCTCATTTCATGTGCAGAGTGAGT